>NC_045440.1:84706493-84745941 GCF_002776525.5 Piliocolobus tephrosceles
TATATACACTGTATACTATATATACGATATATTATATACACTGTATATTATATATACGATATATTATATACACTGTATATTATATATCAATATATATACTGCATATTATATATACAATATATTATATATACTATATATATTAAAATACATGAATTAGAATATGCAATATATATTATGTATGTATATTATATATTATATATATTATAATGTATTTATTTTCCATTAGTTCTGTTCCACTGGAGAAACTTGATTAACACAGATCTTGGTACCAGAGCGGTTCTTAAGGAACAGAGTATTCAGAATGGAGTTCTTTCATTGGTTTTGATGTTTCTGGAGTTGGCTGCTTAATATGATTAGACCACAAAATGCTAAGGACTCTACTTCTAATAGTACGGAGAACACTGATAGTCCTTGGCATTAACTATTTAGAAAGTTATACAAAATAAATGCATTTGACACTCCTGATTCAATGCTCAAGAGAGGCAAGGAGTTTCATGACTCTATACATAATGCCTTTATCCATATGTGGAGATCCAAGGAACTTAACAAAGCTGGTTGGTTACTCCTAAGTTCAGTGGACAAAATGATGAAATAAAATAATGAACTCTCTGTTTCTAACTCCTGGCTTCAGAAGCAGATACTGAACCTCAAATCTCCTAAGACTGCCCTGGGTCAGAGTCTTATCTTCTGTAGAGAAAGAGTTGAAATTGTGGAAACACAGACACAAGCTCTTATCATGTGGGTGGTTGACCTGCAATGAAAGGTGCATGCACAGTTCTGCCAGGTATTCAGGCATGGGAATAAATGTTAATGGCGTGAGAAAATGGGGGAAGGAACATAGCATTAGATGATGCTGAATTTATTGATTTGGGCCCACTAAGTAGGGACTCTGCATTTAATGTTGCAGCTCAGGGAGTTGAAAAGCCTCTAATAGTTTATTTGCTTGGTTTTCTGACATATAAATTAAAAGTTGGCCCACTGAGTGAGCTGGAAATGCCTGATTTCTGCTGATTTAATGTAAAGGAAGGGATCCAAAGGATTAGGGAGATTAGAATGGTGGAGTAGATTAGTCACTTTAGACCTACTCATCCCAGCTGGGAGGGTCCAGAAGACATACCCTTGACCAATGCCTTGCAAAATAGATTTGTGAGGGCAGCACCTGCACCTTTCAAGGCAGACCCACCCTTAGTCTGGGTGAGCACAATCTAATTAGCTGCCAGCATGGCTAGAATATAAGCAGGCAGCAAATTTTGAAAAAAGAGACTGTCCTAGCCTCCCAGCCTACATTATTCTCCTGGGCTGGATGCTTCTTCCCCTCAAACATCGGACTCCAAGTTCTCCAGTTTTGGAACTCAGACTGGCTCTCCTTGTTCTTCAGCCTGCAGACAGCCTATTGTGGGACCTCGTGATCGTGTAAGTTAATACTAAGTGAACTCCCATATACATAGATATATGTTTACTTCATTAGTTCTATCCCCATCTGAAGAACCCTGACAAATACACTAATGTTTTTCTTTCTGCCAAGGTGAACAGGAGAACCTACAAAAAGAAATTTAGACATGACAGGTAGCACTGGTGACTGATTTCATACCTTTGCATGTATGCCTCAGCTCTGGCCAAGCACAGATATCTCAATATATAGTAGGCATTCAATAAATGCCTACTGAACTAATGGAAATTCTATTGTGATGATAATAATAAAACTTGTATAACTCTTAATGCTTGCTAAAACCTCTTTTATGTCTCTTATGTTAACTCCTTTAATCCTCCTGAAAACAATGTCAACAAGTGATTGTCTAAGTAATACACATTTTTCAGTCTTTCTTGTTGCACTGCATTTGAGTTTCTGTGAGATTTAGAGCAAAGTGAATCCTACATTGTACTCAGAAGATGAAAATTCTAGGTACTGGCTTACCGAGCTTCCCTTGAAGCTAGGGTATGAACAGGTATACTAAGCAGATACCCTCCACCCCAGATATGGAATTGAAAGATAGTGACAAAAATAATTAGTGCCATAAAGGTTCATCCCAGTTGGAGTGGCAGCTGCAATCAACTTAATTTCCCAAAGTATCATTGTCTTGTTAGAACAAACCACGGGCCTGGTCCTTTTCAGTGGTAGAATATGTATATTACATAGGAATCCTAAACAGAGTGCTCTTTTGTTTTTCTTTGATCTGCCCTAGTTGTATGAAAGGGATTCTCTAGGTTCTCAGCAATTTCTCAGTCACATAATACTATGTAACTAATTATTTGTAATTAATCAGCCACAATAGATTTCTCTTTCTTGCAGGTAATATATTTGATTGATACACTCTTATATTACCTCAGATCAACAGAAACATTTAAAATTAATTCCTCATTAATAAAATTACTTAATTAATTTGGTAGTACATTGATTGCATGTTGTACTATGCCTTGAGGGAGTACAATAATGAATAGAGAGTTCCTTGTGACCTTATTGTGTAGTAAATGAGGTAAGCTAGGCTAATCATTAACTGACATATGATTAATAAGCACTGGTAAGGAGAAATAAAGTATCCAAAAGATTCATTAGAAAGAGAAATTATTTTCATCAAGGATTTTCTGGGAAAGTTCACTTGAAGTAGATAACTTTTTGTCTGTGCTTTTTGTCTGGGAATATGAAGTGAAGGAGAGTGTACCATGAGCAAAGCCGGAATCATGAGGTAGTTCAGGACCCATCTTGTAGTTTGGCAGCAGACTGCGCAAGGCTTAGAAGATGCCACAAACTTAAGTGATCTGGGGGCTAAGGATACAGTATAACAGTGTAAATAATACAGTGTATGATCATCTCAGTGGTGCAGCCTATAGTGACAATATCTCAACCCTTTAAGACATTTAGTTATGTATTTTTCAGACAAAGTGCTAATAAATTAATAAAGCTGAAGCTGCTAGGTTTTTTGTTTGTTTGTTTGTTTGTTTGTTTTACCTCTGGCTTATATCTGATTTTTTTATATAGTCCAGAGGGTGCACTGAAATTTTCTAAGTAAAGAACGGGCAGAATGAAATAAGTAATTCAGGATGTTGGTGAACGGTGGTCTTTAAGTAAATTTGGGAATAAAATTATTTAAGATTTGCATTTTGAGGAACATTAAGGAAGATATGTGAGAGTATTCAGTAGGTTTGAGGTCTATGGGAGCTCTACTCTTTTACCTCCCCACACTTACTCTTTTCAATAAGTCACATGTGGTCTTTTACTCCATTTTCATTCCTATTTCTAAATTACTTTTTGTTAATCTTGAGGCGTATAGCGAAAATATCCAACAATGCATTGGTTCAAGCAGAAGAGGAATTTATTTCTCACTTATTTAATAGACTCTTACAGGTGGGCATAATCCACCCCAGGATTCATTTTAGGAATCCTCACCAACCGGGCAGCTCTATCATCTACAAGTCACAACTGCAAGTTCTCTCCAGTCATCATTGTCTCCAACCAGCAGAAACAACAACAGAAAGGAATATATTTAGAATATGGTAGCATATGGATTAAAGACTTAACTGTAAAACATAAAACTATAAAAACCCTAGAAAAAAACCTAGGCAATACCATTCAGGACATAGGCACAGGCAGAGATTTCATGACAAAGATGTCAAAAGCAATTGCAACAAAAGTAAAAGTTGGTAAATGGGATCTAATATAAACTTAAGAGCTTTTGCACAGCAAAAGAATCAACAGAGTACCAGACAACCGACAGAATGGGAGAACATTTTTTCAATCTATGCATCTGACAAAGTTCTTATATCCAGCTTCTACAGGGAACTTAAACAAATTTACAAGAAAACAACAAACAGCCCCATTTAAAAATGGGCAAAGGACATATACAGATACTTCTCAACAGAAGACATACATGTGGTCAACAATCATATGAAAAAAAGCTCAATACCCCTGATCATTAGAGAAATGCAAATCAAACCCACAATGAGATACCATCTCACACAAGGCAGAATGACTATTGTTAAAAAGTCAAAAAATAGTACATGCTGAAGAAGTTGTGGAGAAAAAAATGCTTTTACATCATTGCTGGGAGCGTAAATTAGTTCAACCATTGTGGAAGACAGCCTGGCAGTTCCTCAAAAACCTAGAGACAAAATGACATTCAACCCAGAAATCCTGTTACTAGAAATCTACCCATAGAAATCTACCCAAAGGAATGTAAATCAGTTGATTATAAAGATACATTTACATGTATATTCACTGCAGCACTATTCATTAATATTAAAGACATAGAATCAACATAAATGTCCATCAATGATAGAACGGATAAAGAAAATGTAGTACATATACACTATGGAACACTATACAGCCATAAAAAGGAATGAGATCATGCCCTTCACAGGGACATGGATGAAGCTGGAGGCCATTATCCTTAGCAAACTAACACAAGAACAGAAAACCAAATACCATATGTACTTAGTTGTAAGTGGGAGCTAAGTGATGAGAACACATGCACACATAGAGGGGAACAGTGGACACTGAGGCTTACCAGAGGGTGGAAGGTGGGAGAAGAGAGAGGATCAGGAAAAATGACTAATGGATACCAGGCTTAATACCTGGATGATAAAATAATCTGTGCCACAAACCCCCATGACACGTTTACCTATGTAACAAACCTGCACATCCTGCACATATACCCTGAACTTAAAAATAAAAGTTTTTTTTAAAAAAACAGTATATCGAGAGTAAAAGGCTTTTAGTTTATTTGGTTTTCCCTTGCGTATTTTAAAGAAAATAAGGTGGAAGTTGCAAATATACTCATACTCACATTCCACAGTGAGAACGTCATCATATGACCACTGAGTAACATAGTATTCCCATGAAATCAAGTGCCCAGAAAGGATAAAACAGACAGGAGAGGTGAGAGTCAGGCAAAAGTCCTCATATTTGTTTTCATTTGTCTGGTATCCTTCACACAATTTGAAAGGTTGCCTTTTAGAACCCACTACTCTCACGTCCCTCTTGGAGACACAGTGGTAGATTTGAGAGGGTCACTGTGAGAATATTGAGTAACTCAAATTTCATATTGCATTTTCAATTTTATTTTGGGCTTTTAGATATAAAAAGTTAATTCTGAATATTTGACTTCTAACTTAATCCTGCTGTTCTGAATTTCAATATTGTTTAGTAACATACCAATATTTTTACTGATACCTGAGTGTATTCTATTTTATGTGTGCATACTTACCAGAAATGGAGAAAAATAGATTTATATGGTTTTTGCTCACTTTAAATTTATTATTTATTTATTTATTTATTGGAGGTTTGCATTCATGGTTGGTTAAGAGGAAAAAGATTAGAAAGTTTCAGTAGTGAAATTCAAGTTAAAGTGCATTATTTTTTTTCTAATGGAATAGTATAGTTTCAACTGTATTTTGTGGTGATAACTAGCCTCCAAGAGTTCCCAAAAGATTTCTGCCTCCTGGTATTCACACTCATTAGAGTTCCTCTCTCACTGAATGGGACTAACATCTGTCACATGTAAGATATAGAAATAATGGAGTGTGATTTCTGATGCTAGGTCATAGAAAGCATCTGTGTTCCATCTTTCTGCCTTTACTTACTCTCTCTGGGTGAAGACAAGAGCATATCATGAGATACGTAAGTGGATATATCTAGTACCACACAAGTGAGTCATCTTGGAAGCAGATTCTCCAAACAAAGCAAAGCCTTCAGATGATTGTGGTACTGGTTGCATCTTAACCATATATCATGAGATACTCCAAGCCAGAATCATGCAACTAAACTGCTGCTGAATGCCTATCCACAGAGACTATGAGATAACAGATTTTTTTAAATTTTATTTTTAATCGAAAGATACTAACTGTATATATTTATAGGATGCAATGTGATGGTCTGATATATTTTTACAATGTAGAATGATTAAATCAGGTTAACTAACAAATTTATCACCTCGCATATTTACCACTTTTTTGTGGGATGAAAACATTCAAAATCTACTCTGGTTGGGGGAAGATGAAACGTTAATCAAAGTACACAAGGTTTCAGTTACATAGAAAGAGTATTGATTATTTTAAGCCACTGGATGTTTTAGATGTTTGTTATACAGCAATAGATGACTATTGTAATTTTCAGCACACTAATAGCAAGGTTTCCCTAGGCATCTAGCTACATTGTATTCTATGTTCACTATAACCTTGAAGTTTTCATGGTTTTTGCACTGAATGATACAATATGTTTTGTGTTCATTTTTTGGTGTAGGAATTAGCCAGCCAGTTTTTCCTGTAAATCAGATTTGAGTTACGCGTGAGGGAAAATTGTCTGGAGTTCATTTTGTTTCTTTCTTTCTTTTTTTTTTTTTTTTTTTTTTTTTTTTGAGACAGAGTCTCGCTCTGTCGCCCAGGCTGGAGTGCAGTGGCCAGATCTCAGCTCACTGCAAGCTCCGCCTCCTGGGTTTATGCCATTTTCCTGCCTCAGCCTCCCGAGTAGCTGGGACTACAGGCGCCCACCACCTCGCCCGGCTAGTTTTTTGTATTTTTTTTTAGTAGAGACGGGGTTTCACTGAGTTAGCCAGGATGGTCTCGATCTCCGGACCTCGTGATCAGCCCGTCTCGGCCTCCCAAAGTGCTGGGATTACAGGCTTGAGCCACCGCGCCCGGCCCATTTTGTTTCTTTCTAAGAAGGCTACCTAGAACGGCAAAATGGATCATTAGATTCACAGAGTATGAATAAGAATCTGTAACAATGAGTAGAGAGAGTATCATCTGCAACAAGAGAACTACAGATGAGCTATTGCCCAAAATGTGGGTAGATTGTCCATAGGTAGCCATGGGTGGGCCCTGAAAAAGCACCTCATGTTCCCACTCTTAGTCGCAAGACCAGCACCCTGGCCCCAAGGTTGAAGGCCCTCCCCAGCTTGAAGATGGGGGCTTTACGGGACACCTGCCTCCTTCCACCTAGGAGCCTGTCTGCCTCCTGCCACTAGTCATTGCACCGAGGCCTTCCATGCCAAGGGGTGCCTGCAGGCTAGTGCAAAGCTGCCTTCAGCAGCCCCCTCAGCCTCCCTCCCATTAGGGTTGTTGCTGAAATTCCAGAGGGGGTTGAGGCAGCAGAGTACTGGCATTTCATCACTGCCTCAAACTAGTGCACACCTGGCCAAGCTACCACAACACCCAGGCTCAGCCTCAACCTCAGCCAAAATTAGAGTGGACACTGAGAGTAGGGAGAGGTCATGCAGTGGGAGCAGACACCTCCAAGCCTGTGGGGGCAAAAGGGGGGTCATCCCAGACCCCCAAGAGTACAGAGATGCCCAGGTCCAGAGCTGCAACACCCCAATGTGCAGCTGTGCTTAGAAAGGCAGGGCTCCTGCCTGTTTCTAGCTCCTGCCAGCTCTGTGGAGCATGCAGCCCAGCCATGACTACCCCACTGCAGCCAGTGTCTTGGCTGCGGCCCCTCCAGGTGGGTCACTGCTCCCATCAATTCCCCTCTGAAGAGGTACATCTACCTGCCTGTACATGAGGGACGATGACCACTTGTACCTGTTTCACGCTGGCAGGGAGCAATGTTTTGGGGGAAACAACTGTCAGATCTTTCTCAGAAGCTTACCTATGGGTCACCAGTAAAAGGGAGCCATTGTCCAAGGCTCCATTTTCATAACCATTTGGAGTTTTATGGCCCATCACTTTTTTTTTTCTTCTGAGCTGCAGTCAGCGGTCACTGGTTAATTCACCCCCACAATTTGTCAAATTTGAAAACAGCTCAAAAGAAAGTTTTCCCTGACTGAAAATCCAAAAAAAAAAAAAAAAAAAAAAAGAATCAGCAGTGTTCCAAGCAAAAAGTCAAAAGTCAAAATATACATAAATATTACTTCAGTCTTCTATTAGTTCAGTCCAGCCAGTCAACTCCTGTTCACTATCTCCAAAGTTACCATAAACCTGCACTCAAGGATTATAATTCATCGTTTGAAGGGGATCAATACAAGACAACAATTGTCAGTAAATGTCAAAATGTCCTAGGGTAGTAACAGTCAAAAGCATGACTGACAAAAAAAATTGGTCAACTCTGTGGTTTACAATAACCCAACGCAATAATCCTCATTATAATTGGTAACACATACTCAGACATTTGAATTTTAGACATCCTGTATAATTGTGGAACACATATTAACATTATTTAGTAAAATATAAACTGAAGAAAATGAAATACCACCCTATTTCAACAATGTTATGTAACTAAACCTATAAATTAAACCTGTTTAGTTCTCCTTTTGATGCCCTAAAGGCCCTCTATAGCATCCTAAAGTTAGGTGTTAGAAAATACAATTTTGAAGCTGAAATTTAATTTGGGGAAGGCTACCAAATGTGTTAAAAGCTTAAAACACTTACTACTATGAAATAGAATTCCAGGTTTCCATAAGTCATTTATTTAGCCAAAACAATTACTCCAAAATTTTTGTTTTAAAAAGGGAAAAATCTTTATACATTAAGAGGAAAGTCTTCGCTTTTCAAACACTCTGTCTCTTGTCATTCCTTTTTTTTTCAGTATTTTATTCACAAAACAGACAAACGTCTTTCATTCTCCTTTAATATTACATTAAAATCTTGTTCATGAGAGAAAACCAAATTTCACGTTTGCATTAGTCTACTATTAAAGTCAACCCAATTTTTTAATGAAAACTGACAGACAAATCCATCCAATCATGACCAGTTTGACCACAAGAAAAGAGTCTCATAAACCTCTTCCAAATTTGTGTTAAAGAGCAGATTAGCGTCTTTGTGTTTTTATTTCAATGTTCAATTTACATAAAAACCAAGTAATACCCTTTTGAATTTAGTCAATATGTTCACACACAGAATTTATTTTAAAAGATTAATTAGTACAAAACTTCCACAACTTGTTCAGACTTATAGTTCTATCTCATTTAATGTATAACAACAATCCTAACCCCTCTAAACTTAGGCAGAAATTTACAATCCCATGCCTTCTTATATTCCACCATGAAAACCACATTCCACTCTTTTACACACATTGCATGCAAATTTGTTTCGAGCAGTCTCAATTACATGTTACAATGATAACTCTTAGCAATTTTTATTTTTTTGTGTAAAACTTGGTAAGTTATTTTAATTATGTACTAGATGCAGATAAAGACTGGCTCCTTCCAGCATAGTTAGGAGCACGGTTACCTCCATATGTCCCCAGGCCTTACCAAACTGTACAGCAGGCAACTTCAATAATTTTCAAAAGCCAAAGAAGCAGTTTTTGACCTGAAAGCATTCAACAAACCTATTATCTGACCTGCATAATTTGTATCATATGTCTACATTCTGAAGACATTTTTGTATTACCAGTAATCTCCAAAGCTGTTTTTATTTCTCAAAGATTAAAGTCACATTAACTTTGATTTCCCTGTAGATTCTGGATATTAGCCCTTTATAAGATGGATAGATTGCAAAAATTTTCTCCCATACTGTAGGTTGCCTGTTCACTCCGATAGTAGTTTCTTTTGTTGTGCAAAAGCTCTTTAGTTTAATTGGATCCCATCTGAAAATTTTGGCTTTTGTTGATATTGCTTTTGGTGTTTTACTCATGAAGTCTTTGCCCATGCCTATGTTCTGAATGGTATTGCCTAGGTTTTCTTCTTTAAGTCTTTAATCCTTCTTGAGTTAATTTTTGTATAAGGTGTAAGGAAGGGGTCCAGTTTCAGTTTTCTGCATATGACTAGCCAGTTTCCCAGCACCATTTACTGAATAGGGAATACTTTCCCCATTACTTGTTTTTATCAGGTTTGTCAAAGACCAGATGATTGTAGATTTGTGGTATTATTTCTGAGTCCTTTGTTCTGTTCCGTTGTTCTATATATCTGTTTTGGTACCGGTACCATGCTGTATTTGCTACTGTGGCCTAATAGTATACTTTCAATTCAGGCAGTGTGATGCCTCCAGCTTTATTCTTTCTGCTTAGGATTGTCCTGGCTATAGGGCTCTTTTTTGCTTCCATATGAAATTTAGAGTAGTGTTTTCTAATTCTGTGAAGAAAGTCAATGGTAGCTTGATGGGGATAGCATTGAATCTATAAATTATTTTGGGCAGCACGGCCATTTTCATGATATTAATTCTTTCTATTCATGAGCATGGAATGTTTTTCCATTTGTTTGTGTCCTCTCTTATTTCCTTGAACAGTGGTTTGTAGTTCTCCTTGAAGAGCTCCTTCACAACCGTGTAAGGACCTAAGTATTTTATTCTCTTTGTAGCAATTGTGAATGGGAGTTCACTGATGATTTGGCTCTCTGATTTTCTATTATTGGTATACAGGAATGCTTGTGATTTCACAACCCCAGCAAAAAGTGGGCAAAGGATATGGACAGACACTTCTCAAAAGAAGATATTTATGTGGCCAACAAACATATGAAAAAAAAAAATTCATCATCAATGGTCATTAGATAAATGCAAATCAAAACCACAATGAGATACCATCTCACACCAGTTAGAAGGGTGATCATTAAAAAGTCAGGAAACAACAGATGCTAGAAGATGTGGAGAAATAGGACTGCTTTTACACTGTTGGTGGGAGTGTAAATTAGTTCAACCATTGAGGAAGACAGTGTGATTATTCCTCAAGGATCTACAACCAGAAATGCCTTTTGAGCCAGCAATCCCATTACTGGGTATATACCCAAAGGATTATAAATCATTCTACTACAAAGACACATGCACACGTATGTTTATTGCAGCACTTATTCACAATAGCAAAGGCTTGGAACCAACCCAAATGCCCATCAATGATAGACTGGATAAAGAAAATGTAGCATATATACACCATGGAATACTATGCAACTATAAAAAAGGATAAATTCATGTCCTTTGCAGGGACATGGATGAAGCTAGAAACCATCATTCTCAGCAAATTAACACAGGAATAGAAAACCAAACACCACATGCTCTTACTCATTAGTGGGAGTTGAACAATGAGAACACATGGACACAGGGAGGAGAATACCACACACTGGGGCCTGCCGGGGGTGGGGGGCTAGGGGAGGGATAGCATTAGGAGAAATACCTAATGTTGATGATGGGTTGATGGGTGCAACAAACCAGCATGGCATGCATAATACCTATGTAAAAAACCTGCGCGTTCTGCACATGTATACCACAACTTAAAGTATAATAAAAAAAACTTTATATTTTTTTCATTATTAAAGGATATTTCTGCTGGATAGGGCTAGGTCACAAGTGGTTTGTATTTAGCACTTTATAGATGTCTTTCGATTCATTGGATTTCTGGCACTAAGTCTGTAGTTATTCTTCTACAGTTCATCTGTAGGTAATGTCTTTCTCTTATTAAAATTTTTTTCTCATAAAAAAGTCACATAAACTAAAAGACATTACAGCTTTTACTTTTCTTTAAGCCACTTAGAGCTCTTTTTTATATAAACATCACACACATTAACACATTTGTAACTACACAGATGAACAAAAGAAGATACAGTATTTCTAAGGTTTTTATTTTTCCTTAGAATCTGAGATAAATCTTTCTGCTTCCAATTCCAGGGTTTCCATGAGGTAAACAGAAATTTTTCTCAAGACAGGGTCTGTGGCACCTCTTCTGTTTTGCCAAGGAGTTCCAGGGTATCAAGTTATCTTAAGGCATCTCATGTATACATCAAGGTGGAGAAAAATAATTCAGTCGATTAAGAAAAAAATAAATGTTCTAGAAAAACAAAATCCAAGAAGTGAAAAGACATAAAAGCCCTTTAAATGTACCAATAGCTGGGCTACCCACTTTTAATTAAGCTGACTTTTGACCATAGCACCGCCTTTTTAAAAGGTCATTTTAAATCTCTTATTACCTGACCTTAGTCACAGCAAATGGCCAGTGCTTCTGGCTTTTGAACTCATGGAGTGGCAGATAATACAGTACTTTTTACCATTCCTACAACCAGTTTTCACAGAGAGAGAGAAGCCAGCAGTCCAACTATCTACAATTTTTTACCTTTTATTGGCACATCAGGCTTCCCGGTTCCCTTCCCATGAGTTATGGAGCTCTGTTGACCCTGGAGTCCTGTGAAGAGGAAGCAGACAAAGAGATTATCTGTATGCTGTAAAATTTGTCCCTCCTCAAGAGATTGCTCAGTCAGAAATTAAGTTTTACGCATCTGAGGGGAATGTCCTGTGATACAGTGACACAATTACCCATCTGCAAGAGGACAGATGAAGAAAAAGGGAAAAAAATAAGATATTTTTCCCTCTCTCTAGAGCCTGAGGATCAAAGGGGTCCCAGTGATTCAGGATGCACTCAATGGGAGTACAGCCTGGAGACAGTTAGTTCATCATCTGGAAAGAGGGGAAAAATGTGTACTTTTGTTCCATACTCTTTCCAGTGAATAGCCAGGATATGTGAGGGAGAGACAAAAAAAAAAAAAAAAAAAAAAAAAGCTATTCCTTTATTTCTTCCAACCTTATATCCCTGAGTCCCAAGGACCTGTGCAGGTGCCGACCATGGGTACAGGTATGACCTTCCCCTATGAAGCAGGGAGGCATAGCAGGCAGGATTATTTACGTTCACCTAGTGGTACCTAAACCTCCCACTATTGGTAACCTTTGAGTTCACTAGACATTATTTTTGCTACAGATGTGAGTATGAACTCCATCCACAAAGTGGGAGGGCCTAATCGGCAGGAATGAGTCCTGCTCACCTGTGCTGTGGGGCTCCTGCTATTATCTGCCTCTGGATCTCCTAGATGTGGTTTTTCTGTCTACGGTGTCAAACTGAAGTTTGGGACAAAAAGGTGCCTCAAGAGGGTGTATGGATCCATTAAATTAGTCCCAGGTGGCCCTTGCCAAATTGCAGCCCGCAACTACAGGGGACAGTAATTCCATTGCTTTTCTATCATAAACAGGTGAAGCTGTGGGACCAGGTCCCCTTCAAACAAGGGAGAGAAAGGGAGTCCCAGGAACTGGGGACGTGGCCTAATAAGGTGCCTCCCAAAAGGAGAAAAAAGAAACCCTCACACAGAAAAGCTCCCCACATTCACAGGACTATGTTGACTCCTGACTTGGTGGAGAAAGGAGAACATAATTGCAGGGAAGGGGAAAGTACCTGGGGGAAAAGCCTCTTGCACTATGCAAATGGTTCCTTCAACAGGGAAAGAGAACAGCAAGCAAGAGGTCTCTTCAGCTACAACTAAAGGGTTGAGAAAAATATTGGGTTAAAGCCTTTCCTGAGATACCCCTCATGGTCATGCTAAGAGAGGAGCCAGGGGCTGGATTGGAGAAGATAACTGAAAGGCCTGCTCTAGGGTCCAGAGGGTGTCCACCTTCCTTCCTTCAACTTCCAGGATCATCTGAGGCTCCTGGATGATAATGGTGGTCTGGACCACCAGAGTTGGACAGGGGAGTCCCAGGACCCATCAGTCTGGCTGGACCATTTAGGAGACTGGCTCTGGGCCCAGTGACCTGTGTCTCTGGGAACAGTCAGCCCTCCAGTGGTCCCCACTGCAAATTGGACAGGGTCAAGGTAGCTTCCTTCTGCTGCCCAGGCACTCTTTCTTAAAGTGCCCTGCTTGCCACATTTATGGCAGTTAACAGGTGCATCTCAGGGACTCTGGGGTTTGTGAGACTGCAAAGTGGCTATTAGAGCCTCTGTCTTTTTTTTCATTTTCTTTTCTTTCTTTATTTTATTTTATTTATTTATTTATTTATTTTTGAGGCAAAGTCTCACTCTGTTGCACAGTCTGGAGTGCAGTGGTGCAATCTTGGCTCACTGCAACCTCCACCTCCCAGGTTCAAGCAATTCTCCCACCTCAACCTCCGGAGTAGCTAGGATTACAAGAGCCCGCTGTCACATCCAACTAATGTTTGTATTTTCAGTAGAGATGGGGTTTCACCACGTTGATCAGGCTGATCTCGAACTCCCGACCTTAGGTGATGCACCTACCTCAGCCTCCCAAAGTGTTGAGATTACAGGGCGCCACCGCGCCCCTCCCCCGCCTCAGTCTTTTTCTTGTATTTTCTTTCTCTTTTTTGGACTTCCTTTCCATACCTATTGTAAAAGACCAAGGTGGTCACTTTCCGAAGACTCTCTAATGTACCATCTGGTCCTATAGCCTGTTTCTGTAGCTTCCTCCTGAGTAAAAGACAAGAGCTCAGGAAGCCCCTAGGTGTGGGCTCCCCAGAGGGCTGCAGCTCTTCTCTCCTTCTTGTGGCCTGCAACATTGTGAGCAAGGGGCATGTTTTAGCCCTTTTTGTGTCACAGCTCTTTCAGCCCCAACATTTGGCTGCTCTCAAGTTCTTGTCACATGCCCAGGAAGAATGAAGTACGCAGACAAAAGGATGGTGAACAAGGTGAATAGGAGATTTATTGAGCAATAGAACCACTCAGAAGAGACCCTGGGGTGGGCAGTTCTTACCTGTTGTCTGACAGGTCATTGGAGTCTGGCTGAATCCAGGGCTATTATTGGCTGTAGAGGGGAGAAAGTGTGTTTATTGGTCCATGGACAGCCATGGGCGGGCCTGGAAAAAGCATCACAAGTTCCCACGCAGCAGGACCGGCAGCCAGTCCCCCAGGCTCAGGCCCTACCCATCTTGAACGTGAGGTTTCATTAGGGACACACCTCCTTCTCCCCAGCGGCCTGTCTACCTCCTGCCTCCTTTCATGGCACCCAGGCTGTTTGTGCCACAGAGCTTCTGCAGGCCAGCGCAGAGCTGCGCTCACCACCCCCTCAGACTCCCTCCTGTGCTCCTCAGTGCCCAAAGTGTGGCTAGGGGCCGAGGCAGCAGGGCGTTGGCATGTCAGTGCTGCCGTGAGTGTGTGCACACCTGGCCAGGCTACGACAGCACCTGGACTTGGCCTCAACCTCTTTCTTAGATCGGAGAGGCCACTGGGTGTGAGGAGAGGCCAAGTAGCAGGAGCGAACACCTCCAAGCCTTCCTAGGCAGAGGGGGCCTTCCGAGGCCCCGGAGAGTGCAGAGATGCCCAGGTCCATAGCCGCAATTTGGGTGGCTGTAGCTGCGCCCAGAAGGGTGGGGCTTGTGCCTACTCCAGGCCCCCAAGAGCACAGGGAGGTCCGGGTTGCAACTGCGACGTGGGCAGCTCCAACTGCTCCTGGGTGGGTGGGAGTCCCACCTGTTCCTGGTTCCTGCTGGCTCCGTGGAGCACTCGGCCCACCTGCGCCTTTCCAGCTGCAGCCGGTGTCTTGGCAACCGCCGCTCCAGGCAGGCCGCTGCTGCCATCACAAGGACCCTATGAAAACATTTATGAGAGAATTAGCTTGAATCACCTTCTCAGCTTTAAGAGAGTAATGTCAGCTCACAACATATCAATGATGAAAATTTTCTGTTCGTCTATCCCCATTCCTCCACTTCAAATTTAGTGATGGGTGTGGGCCAGGAACAATGGTTAGCCAGGTGGCACAGCAAGAGGAAAAGAAGCAAACCATGTTTCTTCCTTCATTACCATCTTCTCCATTGTAATGAATCCAAGCTGAGAGGTGGAGGAGTGGAGGAGGTGCTTTGCCTTTGAATCCACTTTGAAGTTTGTTTTGGCATGTCATTGGAGATTTCAATAACTAAAGTAAGTGCAATTTGTATTACAAAACCTCAAGAAGAAAAGCCATAAGAAAGAAAGGCTCTCTGTACTTTATCCTGTGGCAGTGGGAAAATTAGCTCCAATATATATATGTAAAGGAATGGTGGAAAACCAAAATAAAATTGTTTTATGATTAAATCTCCAAAGTCATGTACTTCAGTATAATAGTTTGATTGGAAATATGAAAAACTGCACAGACCAAAAACAGACAATTTTATTGATTCAATTGTTCCTAAAACCTGCATGCTAAAATTATAATTTTTGCTTAAATGTAACTAAATTGAACTAACATTTCATAAGACTAGATAGCTGTTTCTGTTCTCATTTTATGTTGTGAAGCTACACACAATGTAAAGGAAGGTTGTTTTCCTTCTCTTATGAACGTAATTAGTTTGTGGAGTTTGATAACCAGACATAAAAAGCTCTGTAAAAATTTTCCAGACACATTTCACTCAACTGTATTTCTTTACAGTTTTCAGTCACATTCTGAGGGGCATAAATAGATGTATTACCTTATTTACATAATAGAACCGTGGAGCCAGCACAACTATTGCATAGGCCACCATGTCAGTGAGAGCTTTAGAGTCTCAACTCAGGCTTAAGAAGAGATTCCAATATGCATTCAAATCAGTCAGCTGTATATACATACAAACTTTCAAAAAAGAACCTAGAAATGGTTGAAGCAAATTGATTTCCATCCAAGAAAACTTGTTTAAATTGATAGAACAGCAAGAAGCACATATCATACAATATACTTATTTCAGTTTTCACTTAGTTTTGAGAGTTTGATAATAAAGATTTTGATATTAATCTGGTACGATGGAAAATCCTTCAGTAAATTAAAAGTTCTATTTTAATCACTGTATTATTAACTATAAAATATTACAAATGCATGACTAATTCTTAAAAAGCATGTATCAGGCAAAAGAATCCATAAATGACCAGTTTTAAATATATGCATTTTAACAATGTTTTTATATAGTTCCACAATAAGAAAATTAATAGTTTTTCTATTAATAGTCTAAACAGTTTAGTTTTATGGAATCATGTTTACTAATAAAACAGTTAACACGCCTAGCTTCCTAAAAGTAACATAAAATATAAGGAGACCTAGAATCAGTAAATACCTGTTTTAAAATTCTTTAAAAAATACAAACAAACATAAAATCATAAAATGAAAGAGGTAGAAGATGCTTTAAACTTCATTAAACCTCACACATCACTGTAGGAGGGAAGTAAGACTTAAAGAGCCGACAGATTTTTGATGGTGGAAAATAACTGACAGCGGCCGGGCACGGTGGCTCACGCCTGTAATCCCGGCACTTTGGGAGACTGAGGCAGGCAGATCATGAGGTCAGGAGTTCGAGACCAGCCTGGCCAACATGGTGAAACCCAGTCTCTACTAAAAGTACAAAAATTAGCCAGGCATGGTGTCAGATGCCTGTAATCCCAGGTACTCGACAGGCTGAGGCAGGATAATTGCTTGAAAACGGAAGGAGGTTGCAGTGAGCCAAGATCGCACCACTGCACTGCAGCCTGAGGGACATAGCCAAAGTCTGTCAAAAGAAAGAAAGAAGAAAAAGAAAGGAAGGAAGGAAGGAAGGAAGGAAGGAAGGAAGGAAGGAAGGAAGGAAGGAAATAACTAATATCATTTATAAAACGATGATAAGATTCTCACGGTTGTGAATTGTCGGTCTTTTCCTGCTGACTATTGCAAAGCCAGTATCTGGCTTAACTCATGTCATCATTATGTGACTCCCTAGTTGATGGCTATGTTTCATGATCTAGGGAGAGCAAAACATTCTTCATTGTTTCTCTTTCTTTATTTATCTTTAAATAAAATTGAGAAGAAATAACCTGTTGTCTGTTCCAAATCCCTTTATTGATCATTTATTTTTTCATCCAAATGGAAACAACATTCATCTCTATTATTATAGTAACTAAACACAAGGTGATTCCAGCAAATTCATATTATCTGTCTTTAAGGTATAGCAAACCTTCTAACAGACAACTAAAATCTAACTCCAGCTTCTGCCAGTTTTAGCATAGTCCCTTCTAAATATGACAGGATTTTATCATTGTAAAATTAAATTTACTTTGAACACTATAAATCTCTCCTTTTACATAATATGCGAGAAGGAAAATGTAATAGTAATTTTCTTCATTATGTTGGCTTAAATATAGCATATTCAAACTCCACTTTGCATCTAGTGAAAAAAGTACTGGCAAGCCATTATATTCTATGTTTTACAAATTTAAATGAGTCCAGATTCTACCCATGGTTCTGAGAAGATATGGAGGTCTGACTGGACTTGAACATGAAATCCACTGCATCACCAATTTCAGGCAACACAAACTCTTTCGGTCTCAGTTAAAATATGCACCACAAACATAGATAATAATTCTCACCTCATAAAACTGTTTGAAGGAATAACAAAAACTATGTAAATATGTCTAGCAGAGTTCCTGATGATATGTATTTATTCAATAAAAATTTGTCCCCAATTTTTTTCAGTAAATATATTTTTCTCTCAGAAATTTTAATGTTTTTAGTTTTATATGTGTATTTTATGTGTGTATATCTGTTTTATTTTTGAATATGATTTATTGAAGAACCCGCTTGTCAATTACTTTTTGTAGAAATAACTTTTAATAAATATAAATGTTAATATTTCTCAATGCATTTATTGCCGTGAATGATGGAATGGTTTTCAACAAAGTAAACAATAGCAAACTTTAGAATTAAAGTATTTATACAATAACTTATATGTTTGATAAATTCACATTTAAATGTAAATCTAAGGACTTAGAAATAGAAGGTAAATATATACATATATATCAACATTCTTTAACATTTTTATATAATTAATATTAATATTAATAATATCACTGGAAATAATGCAGTTAAGAATCTCAAACATATGACTTTGTAGTTATTTAGTTTATTGTTACATGTCCTGTAGGAACCCCTATCCTATTTATTTTAAACTGTTACATAGTTGCAAAAATGGACCCATTTCATAACAATGTAGTAAGGCATATATTCTTGCAGACTTTAGAATTCACAGAAATGAAGATTTGTGCTTTTTTTTATTCCTGACTCTGTTTCAAGAAGAGAGAGTAATTCAAAAAAAACAGAATAATTGTACTTGATAGCCTAAAAGCTTTAGGTGAAATGTATTTATCCTTCTGAGCTCAGCATCCCTAGGAGAACCAGTCAGTGAACCCTGGGATATTTCCATCTTCCTAGTACATAAGGCTGCTAGCTTTAGTTTATTCCACAATTTCTTTCTAACTTTATGTCAATTCTTGACAGAATCTAAAAAAGAATTGACTGGTTCTTTGATCCATTCCTCTTAAACAGCCTCAATAACTTTTTACTTATAAAATGTAGGAATATAATTCCTAGTCCACCAGTTTGGTTGGTTTCATATTTCTTAGTTCCAAAACACATATTCCTGTCCTGAAATCTTATCCTACTCATTTATTTTTCTTTTGAAACTCTCTTCTACCTTCCCATTTTTTTCTACAAACCATTAAATGTATCATAATAGTAGATTGATCTAAATAAGTATTCTTTTTTATATTTAGAAATGCATACATGTTCATTATACAGAGACTGTTGATGCCAAAATCTAATAGGAAGAGGTTAGAAATGGTGGGGGAGTAGATTTTATTAAAATTGTGAGGTGTTCATGGCATTTAGTACCTGAAAGTCAGGGATGCTTAATGTCATGCAAGGAGAGACCATTCCTAAGGAATAAAGACATTTCTCTCCCACCTACTCCCAAAATGCCAAATATTACCTCATTAAGAAATGCTAAATTTCCTTTAGATTCTTAAATAGACTTTCATTTGATGTTTTTTCCCACATGAACATTAATGAGATTCATATTTTCCAAAATTTATTAAGTGACTGACTGATAATACTAGTTATAATTTGGGGCATTTATATTTTTATAATAATTTTATAATTAATACAAATACATTTTTAAAAGCAAGCATAAAATATTAAATCAATTAAAATCAGTGAGGTGTGTAGATACAGCAAAATACTGACAGCGGTAAGCCAATGATAGCTATTTGAAAAACACTAAATTTGGGGTGTTTCTCATGTGTGTGTGTGTGTGTGTGTGTATGTGTAACAACCCAAGTTTAACCAATATAATGTTGTAAGTATATGGACCCATCCAAATAAAAACATATTTTTCATTTAAGTTCATACCCTCCCACATACATATATTATAAAGAAATAATAGATTTCTAAGGATGTTGCAAAGATGCTTCACAGTCTGACAGCTTGCAAAACTAAAACATGCAAACATTAACTCCATCAACCAAATGTAATTTAGTTTTCCTTCCTGCTTCTTATTTATGATTAAAATTTGCATCTTGTCCATTCTCTCTCTTCTTTCTTGTATTATCTTGTATTTCTCTACACTTTGCATTTTAGTCTACAAATATTGTGAAACTTTAATTTGGTAGTCAAGGTCAAACTTATTGGAACTAAATTTAAAAAATTCTTGCAAATGTAAGTCTCTTGCAACGGAGATCCAAATTGCGTTACAAGACAGTTTTGGAACTCAAAGCCAGTAATTTCACAGGTTTCTAATTGGGTTCTTTTAAAATTCTCTGTTTCCTCGGGCAGTAATGCTTCACTTATGGTCAATTAATAAAGGCAGAAAGATTTCATGAAGAAATGTGTTTGGCAAGAATAAAAAAATGGGTATGAATTAAGAATATTCCATTGCCATAATCAAAATCATGTATATTTTAATAAACAAACAAAAAATAGTGTCAAATATGCTTATTCTTTTTCTATCACAATGCAAAAATTCTCCCATATTAAAAAGAAAATTGATAAGGATAACGTAGACTAAAGAAACAACATTCTAAATATCTCTGTTGTAACAAGTAATAGCATGAAAGGTGAACACTCCAGAGACAATGGCAAATGTACCTAAGGCACTCCCAACAACACATTAGTAAATTAGAATTTTTTTATCTTCTCCATTGTCCATCAAATGAGTTGTTTTATTAGCAATGGATTATGAATGTTGGCTAAAACTCATAAGTGCTGTTTTATAAAGCAGCATGGCAGTGGGTCTCTGAGTCTAAATATCATGAAAGTAATTTTAATCTTTCTCCACAGTATCCATGTCTTGGGCTGTCAGACTTTTTCAATGTTTTAAGCTATAAACCTATTTGCTTAATATCTACATGGGGGATAGGTAAAAGTGAAGAATGTTGCAATATTAATAGAGCAGAAATAATTAAATGCATACATACATTTATACATACAATACATACATACAATATACCATAAAGTATAATTAAATTTTGACCTTTACTATGATAGCACAACTTAAAAATAAATTCCTAATAAAGGTCCAATTGTCTAATGTTCTCCTCTTTTCTGCATAATTCTGTGAATGATTCTGACATAAAGCAATTTCTGTTTATGTAAATGTGAGTCAAGTACACAGAACTCCAGTTATGCTTTGCAGATATCTACTGAAATCTGAGCCAATAAATTAACCCTTTGACCTCACCTTTTTGCATTGAAAATCTTTTCTACAAATACAATTAGTACAGTTAATTTCATAATTTCACACTAGTTTCAACTGTAGTCACTATGGATGAGAAAAGCCAATTTTAAAACAAGTACTTGTAAACACAGCATATTTTGCTCTAATAACTGTTATTAGGAAGAAGAGTTCTTTATGCATTTTAAAACAATTTAAACTAGTAGCTCTATTTCACTGTCCGTGGGTCATCTAAACTGAAAGCATCTGTTTACATATTTAAAGCTTTTTTTCTGCAGTGAATTGTAAATTAATATTTTAATCAAGATGATCTGTAGCTTTAAGCTATTCAAAAGAAAATATAGCTTGACCTATTTAAGATCTTGAAAAGATTCTGAGGAAGATATTTTTAAAAGATGATCTCACAGTTATCTTAAAATATAGATTGATGTCAGGTGAACTGTCTAATCTTAGAAAACTGATAACCTTCTAACAGTAAAATGTCAAAAATATCTTTGACCTATCTGGAATTAGGAGTTCTATATGGATAAAATAAGATAAACCTATTAAAACACTTTTGAAATAAATAAATTCTCTATGCCTCTTAGGCATTATTAGATAAAGGAATCTTAATGTAATCGTCTTATAAAGTAACATAAGCCATGTTATCCTGTGGTCAAAAAGCCTTTGGGGGATCCTCTATCCTTCCAAATTCAGTGTAGATTCTTTTACATGGTCTTTAATACCCCCCACAGGAGTTACAAACTATTTTCCAGACATATATAATATTATCAATGCAGATACTGAATTGCATTCATCATCATTATTTAAACTACTTGTCTCATGACTTGGCATCTCAGAATCTTTTGCATTACCATCTCTTTATCCTGGAGTGTGTCTTCCATCTTTACCCAAAAGCTTATTCTCACTTCTATTCCCAGTATCTAATAAAAGGGCAAGAAAATAGTAGGATTTTGGCAAATAGTAGCAGGATCAAACTTATAACAGAACCACTAGTCAGTCTAATATTGCACCTACCTCTTGATTTAACTTGGTGTACAGGTTCCAAAAAGTCATAAATGCTTCAATCAAAATTATATCCCCTTCTGGAAGCAAGTCACATTTCCAAGGTTATGCTGATTGATGAATGCATACAAAATAAACCCCTTAAGTTATAACATGGGATTGAATAGATGATATGGTGAGTTTAAAGGTAGTGAGAATTCTACTGTGTTTAAAGATTTTAAGCTATAGCCTACTTACTTAATATACTAGAGGTCCATGTAATGTAACTGATAAGTCACTAATATAGATCATTGTAAAGGACATGAAGGACAATGACCATAATAGTGTTTACCTGTTTATAAAACAACTAGAGGACTTAAATATAAAGAAATGTTTAAGATTTGAATTTTTAATTCTCAGATGACAGTATCATCAAAGAATTAGCAAGTGTCTATGATTTATCAAAAGACTCCAAAAGGGTATTCATTCACACTTCTGAAGCCTAAACATCCAAAACCAAGTTGTTAGCAGGGTCATGCTCCTTCTGAAGCCTCCAAAAGAAGATCCTTTCTTTCTTCTTCCAGTTTCTGGTGGACAGGCTTGTCTTGGCTTGGGATAGCATCACTCCAATCTTTGCCTCTATCTTTGCATGGCTTTCTTTCCATTATATCTATGCCCACATTTCCCTTGACTTATAAGGATAACAGTCATAGTAGATTAAGACCGATTCTAATGACCTCATTTCAACTTAATTACATCTGCAAAGACCCAATTTCCAAATAATGTTACATTCAGAACTACTGGGGTTTAAGACTTCAATCTTCTATCTTTTGGGAAACAAATTTCCACCCATAACAATCCGTCCTCTAGTCCCCAAGATTCATATCCTTCTGATGTGCAAAATATGTTAACTCCATTTTAGCATCCCACAAATTCTTAACACAATTCCTGCATCAACTCTAAGTCCAGAATCTCAACTACATATTCAACTCAAAAGACTTAGATCTCATCTTCCGAGTTATCTAAATCAGGTATGAATGAGACTCTAAGTATAGTCTATCCAGAGGAAAAATGCCTCTTCATTTGTGAAGCTGTGAAACTAGGAAACAACTTGTTTCCAAAATACAATGGTGGGACCGACATAAGTTAGATGTTCCCATTCAAGAAGGGAGAAATTGAAAGGGTAAAAGGGAATGTGGGCCCCAAACACTTCTAAAACCTACCAGGCAGTACTTCTATGCTCTATTCTCTGGGTCTGCTGGGGTGAGGGTTTCAGCTTCTCTGTCCAGTGGGGCAGCAACCCTGCTCTCTCAGCCTGAGGGTGTCCAATCAGCGCTGGTTTCTGCATCCGTGCCTCTTTCCTTAGTTATTTGTCTTTATTCTATCCTGTCTCTGCCCCTTTCCCTTTAGACTGACAGCATTCTTGTTGGCATGCAATCCTTAAAAATTTAAGCCATATGACAAGAAGTTCTTCCACAAGTATTTCCTGGATAACCACATTTTTATTTCTGGCTTCTGCTGAGATAGTTGATTGGATCCAAGAATCACATGCCTAATATCTTTAGTAAACAGTTTGCAGCCATGCATTTGTTCTATTCCAGAGCACACTGTCTGCATAGGCTGAGAATTTTCCAAATCTTCAAGTTCTGGTTTCTTTTCACTTGACTGTTCATTTCTGAATTTATCTCTTTTCTTTCTCATTTTATTACAAGCAGCAAGAAGACTACTTCAACATGGCTTCAACACTTTCTCAGCTAAATATTCAAGTCCATTGTTTACAAATTCTACTTTTCACCCCAAATAATGCAGGTCAGCCAAATTGTCTGCTACTTTATAACAGAGATCATCTTTCCTTCTGAGGACAATAATACATTCTTCATTTCCTTAAGAGGCCACAGCAGCAGAATCTTTAATGGTATCACTTTTACCAACATTTTGTTTATGACAAACTATGTATTCTCTAATATGAAAGAAGCTATCTCTGTAAGTCACCTCGCTTCTTTCAGAATCACTTTTAATGTCCATATTTCTACCAACAGTCTCTTCAAAGCAGGTTAGTCTTTTTCTCTTCAAAGCAGGTTAGTCTTTTTCTATCAGTGACCTAATTTTTTTTCTAGCCTTACTTATTACCTGATTTCAAAGCACTTTACATTTCTAGGTATCTGTTACTACACTATCCCATTCCTGGTACCACAAACTAGTTTCCTGTAACAAAATAGCACAAACTAGTTTGCAGCATAATAATAAACAATATATTTTCTGGCTGGTGATGAAAACGAAAAATACTCCCATTGAAACAAAATCTCTGATTCCAATGGCAATTTCAGAATACCACAATTGGAAGATCTGTTTATCAGCCCTTAACCATCAGAAAAAAAAAAAAAATAAGATGAGTGTGATGTCCAAACTATAGTGAGTAGGACCAAAGACATATTTTGAAAAAATATGATATTCAAGGATTTTGTCAGGGGTTAATTTATCAAATGTTTCCAAAACTGAGGGATTTACTAGGGTAATGATATCTGTATAATTTAAAACAACAACAACAACAAATATAACCTTTATGGTTTTTTTTTTGGCAACTGGGAACCAAATTTGAGGCATCATAGTGGTGCCTCAGCCCTTCACCTCGTTCTCAGCGATGAATTGGTCTTAATTAGAGATCCCTTTGATTGAATGAGAGATTAGGAGTTACTCTTGATAAAAGATCCTGAAATAAATACCACGTTAAATACCGTTAAGTCCTCCTGTTACTTCCTGTTCGCCTTCCATACAGAAACCTTATATTCTGGTTAAAATTGTGCTAAACCTTCTCATATAATCCTATCTTCTAATTTTCTTATTATTATCCCGTGTTTACCATCTTGTTGCCTGCTTTGTAGCTTCCAGGTGATTTTTTTAGTTTACAGTTTACTTTCCAGGTAACTAATTCATTCTTTAGTTGTTTATATTTTGAAGTTTAATCCATGAATGAAATTTTCAACAATCATAATTTTGATTGCTAGAAATTTATACATATGTGTATATATATATAGGTATATATATGTATATATTCATTTATAAGCCTTTGTAGATTTTATTTGAGATTGAGTTCTTCATCTATATTCTATATTTTTTTCCAGTAGTTTCAGGATCTACTCTCCTCTTATGTGTTTGTCTGTTGGATCTTACACATAGTCAGTTTTCTCGTATGTTCAATAATCTCCGCTTGCAAGCTCTATGTTTGACCTTAACTGGAGAAAACCTAGTGAATTTAAATTGGAATTTTGAGATGTTTTCCATCACAGAAGATTATTTTCTGCTTTTCAAGATTAGGAGCAGGTATCACCTGCCATGGGACCACTTCAGAACCTCCATGAAGATCTGGGCTCAACATGGAGTCCAGACTGTTTCTCACCACTTTGAGGCTAGCCCAGCAATCTGTTCTTTGTAGCAGCTGTGAATACTTATCCTCAGAAAACAACCTTTCATAATAAAAATCTTCAACAAATTAGGTACAAGAACAAAGGCCATATATGACAGACCAACAATAATCATAGTGAGTGAGGAAGAGTTGAAAGCATTCTATTTGTCATTCCTTAAATTGGCAGTAGAGTTATGATTAAGGCTTAAGACTAATAATTTAACAAATTATCAGCACTGTTTTTCTCTTCTTTAAATAAATGAGAAACATTTTAAGAATTAAGG
This sequence comes from Piliocolobus tephrosceles, assembly GCF_002776525.5. Taxonomy (NCBI): domain Eukaryota; kingdom Metazoa; phylum Chordata; class Mammalia; order Primates; family Cercopithecidae; genus Piliocolobus; species Piliocolobus tephrosceles. The sequence continues at coordinate 84,732,270 of NC_045440.1, forward strand.
TTGCTTTGGAAGGTATTCCTTGATTTCTATATATGAGGAAATTTAATCATATCCTATTTACCATTACACTACATATGGATCACCTTCTGTTACCTGGTTAATAAATTTCACAAATACTGTCTGAAACCAATTCTGACTCTCCTATATTTTCCATAAGTATATCTATGAATCAGAAACAAATTATCCTACACTGTATGGTCCATAAACTGTCAAGACAAGACTCTCTAAGTTACCCACTAAGTCCCACATGCTGGAAGTCTAATTCATTTGCCTAAAAGAAATACAGGATTGGCTAAACCCTAAGAACAATTGGCTTAACCTAAAATAGAAAAAATAATGACTTAAAGCATTTTAGCAATCTTCCCCCGTTTTTATTGCGTTGCTGTCAAATTTAGCTAATATGTTTTAACAGCCTACAAACTGCCCTTTGCAAATTCTTACTATTAAATAAGTACATTAATTATATGTAAAATATATAAAATATGTGTAATATGCACATCAGTACAACCTTTACAATGTCTGTGTAAAGTGATTGTTTATTGAAACTAGCAAGAATATACTATCTCTGCAAATAACAGAAATATTCTGTGGCTCTTAGAAAACTGGGAGGAGCTTAGAAAGGAGGAGCTTCCGGCATTCATGGAGTACACCTGTATGCCAGGGCACATCACAAACATTTTGTCAAAAATCCTCACAACAAAACTTTGAAATAATTGACATCATTCCATGAGATAAATAGGACTCAAATTAGATAAATGAGATGCTGGTCAAATATGTTTTCTAATATATCTTAGTCCTTAAACACCACACTGACTTCTGCTAACATGTAAATTTTTAATATGAGTGGTTTTAAGACGAATGTAAGCTTTAGCTCAGGTATCAGCTGTTTTCCATAAGTAAAATGTATTTTCAGAAGAAAAAAACGGACAACTGCTGTGGCTTAAGTTGTAATAAACATTACAATTCTGTACTTCATCTCCAAGAAGAGTAGATGATTTATCTTTCTACATTCCAAGTAAATCAATAGTAATTTCTTGTTACACATTGAGATATATCTACAACTGGATTTCTGTTTTGTTTTGAAACAGAAAATGTCTACAGTAGCATACCTAGACTTTGGAATATATTTCTCTTTGATCTATTTTTTTCACATTAACTGTTACTATAAATAGAAATCTCACTTTGTGTATTGAGCCAATGAAATACGAAAAATAAAGTAAAAAGTGTACTCTGATTACTTTTACTGTTCCATTACAGTTTAGAAACTCTTATTGTTTATTCAGTGGCAATTTGCTTTAAAGCTTATAGAACACTGTATTAGACTAAATTCCCTTCGGGATGTTTGTTTTCTACTAATTAAATATTAGTATTTTGGCTCTGCTACAGTTACGTATTAACAATTCACTTTTAAAATGGAAGTACATCTTTGCATTCCCAAAGAATGAAAACCATGATGAAAGGATTAAAATCTTGTATAAAAATCACTGTATAAGGATTAACTATCTTGGCATTAGATTCTACTTTTCTGCAATAATACCTACCCCATAGTTCTGCTGCCTTAGCTCTCTCAGCAAACTTTTATTTTAATACTAGCTACATTCTATTAAAATCATCTATTTACTTCCTTATCTGTCTCTTGCTCTAGAATAAAAGTTCCATTGGAGTGACAACTGTGTTATATATCTGTGTCAAGAACTTGCAGCCATACAACTTTTAGTTACATTGCAGACACTTGTAAAATATCAGTTACAAGAATGAATGAATTGTTTTAATCCTGCAAATTAGCATGCTGTATAAAACTTCTGACTCTTAGTCACTTATACTAAGCAAAAGGGCATATGGAAATAAAACTATTAGACCAACAAAATTGATTAACTTTGACTTTGGTTTCACTATTGCTTTCCTTTTGCAACTGTCTTATTTGTGCCCCCAAGCTGCCTTCATTCTACTTTTAAAGCAATACCAGGCAAGACAATGTTTATGGAATTTTATCCTTTATCACTTATTTCTTATTATTTCATCCTGTATCACTTATTTCTTATTAAACTAATGTTGTGAGATCTGTTCCCCTGGCTCCTTACCGTGAATAAGTTATTTCCTTTCCCTCCTATTTTACAGTATAGTATTCTGCCCCATGCTATGGATATTAAGGAAACTTCTATTCACTTAACTTCCACCCCCTGACCTCTGAGACGGAGTCTCTCTCTCTGTGGTCTGTCACCCAGGCTGGAGTGCAGTGGCGCGATGTCAGCTCACTTCAACCTCCGCCTCCGGAGTTCCAGCAATTCTCTTGCCTTGGCCTCCCGAGTAGCTGGGATTACAGGCGCCCACCACCACGCCAGGCTACTTTTGTATTTTTAGTAGAGACTTGGTTTCACCATGCTGGCCAGGCTGGTCACGAACTCCTGACCTCAGGTGATCCACCCACCTCTGCCTCCCAAAGTGCTGGGATTATAGGCATAAGCCATCACGCCCAAACTACTCACTTCACTTCTAAGTTACATCGTAGGATCCTAAAGGTTTAAGACTATCATTAAGTGTTATAGTGGAGTGTCTTCACAGAGTTGTTGAATATTTGACATGTCATGACTCAAATTCCCAGGTGGAACAAAACTTGCTCATTCAGTTTATTAAACAACCATCAAACAAGTTATCCATGCAAATGTGGATGAGGCAATATGTTATGTAAATATTATGTTAAAATAGTGTATTCTTTTTATTCTTCACTTGCATTAGGTTTCATTCCACTTGAGTATGTCTTATCTTGTTTTACTCGATAATATTTCTACTACATTAGAAATCACAAGTTGATACTTATTACACATTCATCATCTTATCAATTTATTATAATTTGAGTATTATATTATAACCCTTAGAAAACTAATTATAGTCATTTTGTTGTTGTTATTTCTTCTACATACAAAGAAAACAAGGTAGAACGTTTGTTAAGAAAGTGGCCTCCCAGGGTGAAGATGCAGCTCAAATCAACAAACTCAGCAATACTTTCATGTCTAGAAATTGAGTTTCCTGTGGAGTAGTTTGCCATCAGTTTGTGCATTAAAATCAAGTTCCTTGAAAATTTCTGCAGTTTTCCAAACTTTAATGAAACAAGTTTCTATACTCTGGGAACTGAGTCATTATTGATTATGCTGTGAAAAAAGAATCAAACCAGGACCAGAAGATCAAGAAACTACCCAGTGCAGAGATTTACTGAAGGTTGAAAATGACTTAAATTATTTTCTAACACAATGTATATCACGTTTTAAAATGCCACATAATTCAGATATTTTATATTGTCTGTATAATCTTTATTTACTATTTTTAATAAAACATTAACTTTTAAGTCTATAGTATGTACAAGGTACCACACCAACTATATATTTGGCAGGGTGAGTTTAATGTGTGTGCATGTGTGCATGCATATGTGTGAATGTGTATCATCAATAGCACAATTCAACGTTCAGGGAGAATATATGAAACATGATTTAGCAGTGCATTGCTGAGGGAAATACACAGATACTTTTAGCCAATAAAATACAGGAGATTGATAAGAAGAGATGATAGAAAAGGATGTTAAGGAACTCCTCTTCATTTACTCAACAGAGCAAGGAAAACATGGACAAGTAGACAAGTAGTGGAGATCAACAGACAAAGAGAACAAGTAACAAAGATCAAAAGGGAAATTATAGAGAAAAGAGAATCCAAAGGGCATTTCATGAAAGACCTACACTCAGTGAAAATCCAGAGATGAGAGTGAGAAGTTAGAAGAATACAGAATCTCCTAATGTCACTGACTAATCTCCCATTGACCCACTGTAGACTTAGTACAACTGGAAGAAATAATTTAAAACTAACATAAAGTACAGTTGTGTATACTCTTTGTTATTCCATGTATGTGCTTGATTAGCAAGGCTGTTACATAATGGACAATAACACTCCACACTCCTAAAGTATGAACATGAGAGTAACTCAAAACTCAACTCATTTACCAGTCAGGTAAATCCTACAAACTACATTTTTTATCATACAGATGAGACAATTGAAGGACAAGCAGTTGAGAAGTATAAGAAGGTGAACTCAAGTCTCTCTGATTCAAAGACAGTGCTTTTCAAATTCTATTAAAACTATATTGTTTATTTAATATTTATATATAATTATAGTGTGCATATATATATATGTTATATATATATAGGTATATACCTGACTCACTACAAAGAGGTTTATAAAAACAGTGATTGTACATATATAGTTGGTGCTTCATCTCCATGGGTTCTGCATCCATGGTTTCAACTAACTGTGGATCAAAAACCCTCAGGGAAAGAAAAAATTCTCTAAGTTCCAAAAAGCAAACCTTGAATTTTCCATGAACTGAGTACTACGTTGAATCCAAGTGAAAGTAGAGATGTTTAGGCATTATATTAGGCATTATAAGTTACTCAGAGATTATTTAAAGTATACAGGTGGATGTGCTTAGGTTATATGCAAGTACTATGTCTTTTTATATAAGGGACTTGAGCATCCTCAAATTTTGGTATCTGGGCAGGTCCTGGAACCAATCCCCTAGGCATACCAAGGGACACCTGTATTAGGTTTTGGGGGCCTCTATAACAAATTAGCACAAACTTGTTGGCTTAAAACAACAGAAAATTAGTCCTTCTTCTGGCCATTGTAATGTGGTTGGAAATAATGTAAAACATGGCCGCTTCCACATATGGTTCTGATAAACAGCCTTGCCATCCTCCAACACTTTCTTCTATCCAGAAACGTCCCCACTATGGGATCCAAATAGCATCACTACATTGTGTAAAAGTGTGGGATTTACAGACAACATGTTTAGATATGTATAGCAGCCAACGAGCACTACCTTATACTCATCTAATTGTGACATGAATAAGAGATTTTTGTTGTTGTTCTAATCTACTGAGATACTGAGATTTATTTATTAGCACATATAACTTCATGTATCTTGATTAAAGGAAATGCTTCGATAAAAAATGCTTTAAATCTCAATAAAATAAACAGGTAAGAAGTCAAAGTCAATAAAATAATGTGTAACCTTACTTGCTAAAAAGATATAACTTTAAGAACTATATGATTCTCATATAATAGTGGTAAAATTTTAAAATTCACAATATAATAAACAAGTAAAGAATCAATAGAATAAACAGGTAAAAATCAAAGTCAATAAACTAATATGCAACCTTGCTTGTAAAAAAAAACATAGAACTTTAAAAATTACATGATTTTCCTGAATATTGGCAAAATTTTAAAAAATACAGTAATCTCTTCTGGTTAAGAGTTTAATGGGCAAACATATATCCTTTTAAAAGGAAATCTGCAATCGACATAAACTTGAAAAAATATGAGCTTTTTGGGTTTTTAAATTTTTAATAATTTTTGGGGTACATAGTAGGTGTACATATTAGGTTGGTGCAAAATTATTGTGGTTTTTACCACCAAAAGTATTATTTATAAGGTACATGAGATGGGGTACGTTGATACAGGCATGCAATGCATAAAAATCACATTGTGGTAAATGGGTTATTCATCTCTCTCATATTGAATAATAATATATTCAGAAATGAATCATAGTGAATTATCTGATATGCACAAAAATAAATATATGACAAGGATATTGAGTACCACTGCATAGTTACAGTTAGTTAAAATAGTTAAAAATATAAATGTCCATTCATAGGAAAACAAGCTATCATGCATGCACTTTGTGGAATGTTACGTATTGGACTTAAAAGTGTAGAATGTCAACTCCCCTACCCTTCTGAGTCTCCAATGTCTGTTATTTCATACTGTGTTTATAATAAGCACAGTTTATTTAGTTCTCACTTAAAAGTGAGATACTTGGGCTATTTGACTTTCTGTTTCCGAGTTATTTCACTTAATGGCCTTCAGTTCCATCCATGGTGATTCAAAGGACATCAATCATTTTTATGGCTGAATAGAATTCCATGGAATATTTATATCACATTTTCTTTATCCAATCATTCATTGATAGACACTTAGGTTGATTCCATAGCTTTGCTATTGTGAATAATGCTGCAATAAACATACAAGTTCAAATATCTTTTTGATATTATGATTTATGTTCCTTTAGATAGATATCCAGTAGTGGGATTCTTGGATCGAGTGAATGGTAGTTCTATTTTTATTTCTTTGAGAAATCTTCACAGTAACTTAAACTCCCACCAACAGTGTACAGCATTCCCTTTTCTCCACATCCAGCCAAAATTAATTACATTTTTGTAGGTTTAACAATAGCCATTCTGACTGGTACAAGATGATATTGTGATTTTAATTTGCATTTGTCCGGTAATTGGTGATATTGCACATTTTTTTTTTTTATGCTTGTTGCCCGTTCTGTATGTCTCCTTTTGAAAAAAAAAAAAAAATTACCTCCTTTGCCTACTTTTTAGTGAGATTATTTGTTTTTGTTGTTTTTATTGAGTTGTTTGAGTTATCTGTACATTCTGGATTGCTCGCCTGTCAGACGCATAGTTTGCAAATATCTCTAAAACAATAATTCACAAAACAAAAGTTCAGACAGTATTTCATCCACTCTTATATTTGTAAAACATTTCATCCAAAAGTCCTCTGCAGCAAGTACTTGATGAAAACACATCTCCGTGCATTACATTTGCTCAACCTTTATAGTACATTTTTCTAGCTTGAGGTTAATTGTTATACCTAATAATGGTTAAGCCTTATTATTATACATTATCTCTAGATCTCCTCACTTCATTTCCAAGAAAATTGGAAAGTTATGAACTATCTTTATATAGGCAAGCTGGGTTACTTTTCCTGTTTCCTTGATTTAAAAGCAAGCTTTATCACAGATGCAAGACATAGAAATATGAGAAAAGATATTTGTCTTCATCTGATTTTTTAAAAGAATGTCTACAAATACTGTTTTGTGCTGAAATCAAAGGTAAATCGGTTTTAAAGATTTTGAGATTTTACCTCATAGTCTACCTTTATTTTTCATATAATTAACATTGCATCAATATGGAGATATTAATACTTCATAAAAAATAATTAGATTAACCTAAGTCTATATAGATAAATTTGTTCTAACTCTTGTTATTAGAATGAAATATACAAAGTAATAAAATAGTTATAGAAAACAAGTGTTTTATTGTACATTGTAAAGATAAACATACTTTTAACATTCCACTTACGAAAACCACCATATGTCTTCATAATTTAAGAAAAAAATTATTTGAATACCAGTTTGTAGTGGTAATAAAAAATACCACAGGGAAGAATTGCAGATTAACAACATCAAATTTTAAAACAAAGATGGGCTGCAAAGTGCTGAATTTGTAATCAAAAAATGCTTCTTGCAAATACTAATGGGGAAATAAAATGTTATCTCATGCCAGAAAAGTGAATTATTGTGATCACAATTCAATGGAAATGAAAATTGGGCAATACCAGTTGCACAAGCATCGGAAAAATTACTTGGGTGAATTCCAAGAAGATCTCAAGACATACAGATATTCAAATTCTTAAAATAAATGTAAAATATAAACATTAAACATTAGGATCTGTGTATATTCATTTATTTTTGAAAAATGAACCAGATCATAAGGGCAGTGGTTTCAGCTGTGAATTAGTCTTGATACATATGGCATACAGATTACTATATAAGAAAGTATCTTCTCCTGTTTTCTCCTATAATAAAGTCTTTCATTAGCCTATTTTTAATGCAGTCCTTCAATTAATGCTCGTCACTGATTTTTTTATCAGTTCTCAAGTTTGTTATTGTCACATGATAAGATATAATATCACTTACAAAATTAAAAACATTACTAAATTGCTTAGGTTTATAATTTTTTATTTTATAATTATTATTAATTATCAATATAAGCGATTCTGATATCAAAAAACTATTCAAGACAAAAATAATATATATAACATACAAGATTAAAAAATTGAGTCTGCAATATATTTTCAAATTCCATTAGGAAATAAACATGCAGAGTGTTCACTAGAATCTTCTCCTGGATCCCAAAATAAAACTTTCAATAGTTACCAAAATATTAAGATTTCTAGGAAGTCTATCTATAATGCCTACAATAAGGTACACACCAAATTTATTTTTACTGAATTTAAGTTACATAATTTAAATCTGTATCAGTCTTCTTAGCCTATAATGACACCACTGTACATTTATCCAATTGCTCAAACAAAAGACCACAGTCATTCTCAATTATTTTATTTTATTCTTTGACACATACCATCCAACAATAATTCTGGTTGGCTTTATCAAAAAAAAATAAAAAGTCAAAAATCTGACCACCCTTCACTCTACATTTTTTCCCCATCATTCCAGAACAACACTATTTTTTACATGCCAAACACACACTACATCCTAACTGGTCTCCCTACTTTCAGGTTGATCATATTACAATCCACACTCCAAACAACAGCATGATTTTTTTTTTTTTTTTACTTTTTAAAAAAGCATAATATTATTTCCATTATTAAAACATTTATTTCAATAATTTGGTTTACAAATTATAATAAATTCAAATTTCTTATAATTTTCCTACCAAACTCAACATAACCTGGTGACTACTTTTCTCTCCAGCTTTATGTCTTATTACTTTTTCCTTTTCCATTAATATCATCCAGCTATGTGTGCCTTCTTTCTAGTCTTGAAGTATCATTGCCTTTTTAGCTTTTATACCCTTCACTAGAGAGGCAGTTCTCTGGTGTTTTGTACAGTTCCCTTTGTATGACTTATATCTCAGCTTAAAGTCACCTCAGCAGCATAGCTTTTCCTGACCACCTTAATTAAAGTATCTCTAATGGCACCCATCAAATCTTCTCATTTTGTAAAGCACTTATTGCAGCCTGTAAGAGTGGTACTTTTGTAAAATATAATCTCCATGAGGGCAGAAGTCTTGCATGGTTTATCACTCTATATCTTGTGCTTAAAACAGTTTGGTGAATTGGAAGCATTCAATAGCTACCTGTACAGAGGGTTTGCTAACACAAGAATCGTACATACTAAGGAGAATTTCTATATGATTAGTAAGCGTATAACTTGAGCCTATTATTTTTGTGGAAATATATTCATACAGGGAAGTAGTTTTGGGTCAATCTAGGGATATCTGTGCACAACACCTCTCAGTGTTCAGGAATCAGATTACATTTATAATTAATTTGTGTAGAATTGCCCTTACATTTACTTTACCTCAGCATACACACTGATTTTGTTTTATAATGTAACGTGTTTTATTATCCTACTTTATGTCTTCTCCAGGAGTCAAAACAATGTCACATTCAATGATGGCATGTTACTACTAGTCACAAACCCAATACAGACACAAAGAATGCCTACTTGCATGTGACTTTCTGTTTTAATAAACAGACTCTCGTTTTTAACTGCAATCAAGAGGAAAAATAGGCCATATCTTACAGCTAAAAGGAAAATGTATTAATATTTCATTGAGGCACACTCATTTCCCGAATGGAAGGTTAAGGGAACAGTAGTTTACAATCTATGCTGATGCACATTTCTGGGCAACAATAAGAAAAGTTATTAAAGTGAATGCAAAGTGTAGGTTGATCCTCACAGTGACTTATCTTCCTAATAACAGAACAATAAAAGCTCCACACTGATACTCTCAGAAAAACTCAATACCCCCATTTACATCTCTAGTGCCTACTTACATGGATGAGCATTAATATTTGACCTTGAGCTACTGAGTTTGCTGTTTTAATTTCCTCTTTTGCAAAATCCACTAACTCTTAGGCATTACAAATGGCAATAAGTATAATCAGCCAGACTCAGAAAAATCTACTGTCTACATAGTGGACAGGAGTAAAAGAAAGGAAATAAAATAGAAGGAAAGAAGGCCAAAAAATAGCACAAATAATTTAAAAAAGAAATACAAAGGAAAAATCATGATGATGATGAATCAGAGGTTGCATTGTGGTAAGTAAAATCAGATCATTATACATATAACTACATTCTTCTCTTCAATGTTTAAAGTATCATTTAAAGAAAATTGGATTCAAAAAGCCTTCATAAATCCTGTTAAACATTATTCATTCAAAAAAATTTACATATTATGTCCATTGTTCCAGACTGTTGGGACAACATGGTAAACAGACAAGGTCCGTGTAATTTATGATCCAATGGGAGGAGATAAATAAAATCAAACAAACAAAAATGAATAAAAATTATTGATAATAATAAAAATTATTGATAATGATTTCACATTTTAAATTATTTTTATTTAGTCACATTGGTATTGTTTATATTAGATTATGAACACACATGAATAGAAAACACAATTACATAATTAGTTTTAAAGCAACTACCAAGTACTTCAAGAAGTTAAAAAAATTACCATTGTTTGCTTTAATTCTTCTCTGATGCTTCTTTGACCGACACTATTTTACAATTCAGGTATTTGCAGAAATGTCATTTCCTCAGATCATTGTCCTGACTGCCCTGTCTAATAATTATATATTAAACACTCTAACACATCATTCTATTTTACATATTTCTTCTTTTTAATGAAAAATAATTTAACAAAAATGCATGTTAATTGACAGTTTCTGTTATTAGTAAGGCTTCTGGTCACCTGAAAGCTATTAGTTTAGATTTGGGGGAGTTAAAAGGTATATGTTCAGTTTTTATTGTGCAAGGGACCAGTACCCTTACCTGCTGTGTTGTCCAAGGGCCAACTATATAGTACATAATGTGTAGTAGCTTTAAAAAAATTTATGTTCACACTATTCCCTTTATACACTATTCCCTTTATACTCTACTCATACAATTAAATACAACTATAAAGATTTTTAAGAAAAATATCTTTTATTTGAGAGCACAACAGAGTGACTATAGTCAACAAAAATTTATTGTACCTTTTAAAATAACTAAGAATATAATTACGATGTTTGTAACACAAATTATAAACGTTTGAGATGACAGATATCCTATTTACCCTGATATGGTCATTACACCTTGTATGCCTGTATCACAATATCTCATGTACTTCAAATACATATATATTCACACATATACATATACACTATGTACCCATAAACATTACATTTTTTAAAACAATTAGAAAAAGAAGACCATGTCATATACATAAAGGAAAATGGACTTTAGAAATGAGTAGATTTGAACCTAAGATCACTCAGTTAGTTTGCCATTAGCTGAGCAAACTTCTACAATATAATTTTCTTCTCTGAAACTCAATATAGACACGAAGTATTTTCATAGATTAAATCAGAAAGTGTATTTAGAGTACCTAACACATAACAATTGTTTAAAATCTATGATATCGTTATGCAATAAAATTTATTATAACTATGCCTACAGTATATCTAGACTACTTTCAAAGTTCAGACATCAAATTTATCTCAAAAAGGTGATTAAAAATCCGTTTTAAATTTTTGTGAAGAACCACCAAAAATGTAGTTGCAAGTTTCACTAGACTAGTTAGTCTGGCTTAGGTTACCTTTAATTTTTTATATCTTTTAATATATTTTAATATATTTGTATATTAAATATAATATATGTAATATATTTTTAATAATTAAAATACTGTAATACTAAAATGGAAAATTTATGTCTGTGGAACATAGCACTAAATTGTTCCCTATTCACTAAGACTCTCAGTTTAAACTAGACACATAGGTTGGTTGAATAAATTAGATATAACAAATATAGGTTTGGGGAATAGATACCCTGGTTCATATTTTGCAGTACCACTTTTTACCCTTGTGATCTTGAATAAGCAGCATTACTTCCCTAAGCCTGCTTCCTAAAGCAGAAATAGAAAGCATAAAAGATACTATGTTTTAAAGCTTATTTTGAAAAGCAAATGAGAATCTGGAGAGGTGACTCATGCCTGTAATCCCAGCACTTTGGAAGACCGAGGAGGGTGAATCACCTGAAGTCAGCAGTTCAAGACCAGCCTGACGAACATGGTGAAACCCCGTCTCTGCTAAAAAATGCAAAAATTAGCCGGGGTGATGGCAGGCACCTGTAATCCCAGCTACTCAGGAGGCTGAGGCAGGAGAATTGCTTGAACTCGGGAGGTAGAGGTTGCAGTGAACTGAGGCCGTGCCATTGCACTCCAGCCTGGACAAAAAAAAAAAAACTCAAAAAAAAAAAAAAAAAAAAAAAAAAGCAAATGAGATAGTGTTATAAAATAGTTAATTCAGTGTTTGTAATATTGTATAAATGTAAGAAGTGATCATTATTATCATCATTATTTATCATTATTACAGTTAATACTAATATTATTATTAGTATAGTAAAGTTTTCATTTCTTCAGCATCTGGTAGTAATCTATAATAAAAATTTACCTGACATTTTATATAAAGATACATTAAATGAATACAAGTATTTTATTTTGTACTTTATTCTAAACTGTATATATCCATATATTACTAAATAAAGATGAGGCGTTTCAGTGGACATTTTCTATGTGCTAGGTACTATGTTAAACAGGTAGTCCTGGCCAGGAGTGGTGGCTCACGCCTGTAATCCCAGTATTTTGGGAGGCCAAGGTGGGCAGATCACAAGGTTAGGAGATGGAGACCATCCTGGCTAATACAGTGAAACCCCATCTCTACTAAAAATGCACAAAAAAAAAATTAGCCGGGCGTGGTGGCAGGCACCTGTAGTCCCAGCTACTCAGGAAGCTGAGGCAGGAGAATGGGGTGAACCTGGGGGGTGGAGCTTGCAGTGAGCCGAGATCACGCCACTGCACTCCAGCCTGGGTGACAGGGTGAGACTCAAAAATAATAATAGTAATAATAATAATAATAATAATAATAATAATAATAATAATAATAAAGAGATAGTACTTCCACTGTGAAGTTCATTACAATATACTAAATAAAGCTCCTTAATATGATATTGTTCACTTGATTACCAGAATAATAAAAGAAAATATCATCAGTAGAAAAATAAAATGTGATCCCTATTTTCAATATTGGGGTGGATTATATACTCTGATTTATTCTCCTGCTGTGAACAGCTGAAAACAATGAGTGAAGTTTAAATCAGTGGGTAAAATAGAGCAAAAGAAATATATGCATGTGCTTACATGCACAAACAACTCTTAAAATGTTGATGAGTATTGAACTGTCAAGGAGTTAAAGAATCATCAGAGGCAAAAATAAGTAAATAAAAATGAAAAGTGAGAGAAATATGTGGCACTAAAATTGGCATTGACCTGGATTGCATTTGATAGACTCCAGGGACCCTGAGCATTTAATTTTCTTGTTCATAAAATCCTGGTGAAATCTGAGGCAGGAGTAAAAAAATAGACAAAGTATAAGAAAACAAGGTGTCATTGTGTCTGTCTGCTTTGTGTTGCTATAAAAGAAAACCACAGACCAGCTAATTTATAAAGAAAATAAATTTATTTCTCACAGATCTAGAGCCTGGGAAAACTAATATCAAAGTGCTGACATCTGGTGTGGGACCCCTTGCTCTGTCATCACATGGCAGAAAGCAGAAATACAAGAGAACACGAGCTCAAGAGAGAGAGTAGAAGGCAGCTGAACTCATTTTTTTAAAATCAGGAACCCACTGCAGCAATAATATCATTAATCCATTCATGAGAGTAGAGCCCTCGTAGCCAAATCACCTTCTAGAGGTTTCATCTCTCAAGAC
>NC_045440.1:84745951-84906481 GCF_002776525.5 Piliocolobus tephrosceles
AAAGAAAGAAAGAAAATAAGTAACTAAAATTAAATATGATAGATGTGTTTGAGAAAATTAAAAATTGTTCAAAAAAATCTTTGTGAACTGGGAAAAAAGTTCCGGATAAGCTATCCATAATTCAGTAAATATATAGAGACTATATATAGAGATTAAAACACATAAAACATAGTATATAATGATCCAATATTTTTCCAGTTAGAATTCCAAAGGGAGAAGAGTCAGTGAATAAATGAAAGACCATATTTGAATAGATATCTAAGTATTTTGCAGAAGAGTTGAAAGATATAAACCATCCAACATATTAGTTCTTCTGAATCAAAAATAGGATATATGAGAAGAAATCCATACCAAGACACATAACACTGTGTCTAAACAACTTCAGACTACCATCAGCTGAGACAAGGAGAGGTCCTGTAATGAGTCAGGGTAAAAAGAAAAAACACTCAAAGTGCAAGATTTCAGCAGCAGCACTACAGATAAGAAGGCAGTAGGATAATACCTTCAAAATAATATTTTTTAAAAATAAAATAATTTTTAAAATAATAATAACATAATTATCGAGTTAGAATTACAAATGTATTAAAACTAATATTTCCAGAATGGAGGCTATGTAAAAATTTTTCAGACAAGATGAACAAAAACAGGAAAATTGTGAACAACAAGGTCTTGATAAAGGACGTTCTAAAACCCAGATGGCACATGTTTCAGATAAAACATCTGAGATACAAGAAGGAATGAAGAGGAAAGAAAGTGAAAAAATGTAAATAAGTCTAAGCCAACATTGGCTTTATGCTGTGCTTAGTCCCATATTGTTGTCATTCAAATACCAAACAATACCACTATTATTATTGTTTGGTGTTTGAATGACAACAACATGGGACTAAAATGTTGAATAACTATATCAGTTAGAAAAGGTATGATCTGGCAAAATACTTTTAAGTTTCTTATTTGTTGTTGGAGTCAGGGAGGTAGAGAGCAATTGATTTTCTCCAATTTGAATAGCTAATTATGTATGTTAAATGTATTAGATAACCATTAAAAGACTAGAAACAAATTATATAAACTGCAAACACATACGAAAAAAGTAAATGAGAGAAAGAATAGTTTATTTAAAAGAGGAAAAAAGGAAGGGATAGGAAGAGAGAAAATGGGGGATATTTAGAAAGCACTAAATAGAAGTAAGCTAAATATATCAATTACTAATTACTGTAATATATATAGAGCGAGATTAAATTATCTAGTTAAGGACTGTCAGGCATAAATAGAAAGTACGGCCAAATATGTTATTCAGAGCACAAGCAGATGTTTTTAAATGATGAAAAATATTTTCCATGAGAAGCAATCTAAATAAAGTATTGCTAAATCTGTATATTACTATTAATATTAGACATAGAAAATTTGGAGTGAAGCAAAATGGCTGGAAATAAAAGAGCAGTTAGAGGAAAAGTTTAATTCGTTAGAAAAATGTAACATCTGAGTGTCTATACATTTATAAACTTGTAATCAAAATATTTATGGAAAAAATGGAAAGAATATAAGAATAGACAAATTTCCCATTATAGTGTAAAGCTTTCACAACACTCTCAGTAACTAATAGCTCAAGCAAAAATACTAACAATAATGACAATAATGTATAAATAAGCTGTCACAACCAACAAAATGATGGTCTTTCAACCACATATGGAACATCTATTAAAAATAAGTCTTACATTCATATATCATAATCAATGCATCCATACTGAAATTATACACATTTTAAATTTTCTATTTAATTAAAAAATAGTCAAAACCAGAAAAATACATATTTTACAAATTAGTAAATATACTGTTAAATAACTCACCAAACGAGAATGCATAACAGAAATATAAAAAGGATGTGGAGAAATAGGAACACTTATATATTGTTGGTGGGACAGTTAGCTAGTTCAACCATTGTGGAAGACAGTGTGGTGAGTCCTCAAGGATCTAGAACTAGAAATACCATTTTACCCAGCCATCCCATTACTGGGTATATACCCAAAGGATTATAAAGCATGCTGCTATAAAGACACATGCACACATATGTTTATTGCGGCACTATTCACAGTAGCGAAGACTTGGAACCAACCCAAAACACAGTAGCGAAGACTTGGAACCAACCCAAAACCAACCCAAACCAACCCTGTCCATCAATGACAGGCTGGATTAAGAAAATGTGACACATACACACCATGGAATACTATAAAGCCATAAAAAAGGATCAATTCATGTCCTTTGTAGGGACATGGATGCAGCTGGAAACCATCATTCTTAGCAAACTATCACAAGAACAGAAAACCAAACACCACATGTTCTCACTCACAGGTGGGAATTGAACAATGAGATCACTTGGACACAGGAAGGGGAACATCACACACCAGGACCCGTTGTGGGGAGGATGGATGGCAGAGGGATAGCATTAGGAGATATACCTAATGTAAATGACGAGTTAATGGGTGCAGCACAACAACATGGCACATGTATACATATGTAACAAACTTGCACGTTGTGCACATGTACCCTAGGACTTAAAGTAAAAGAAAAAATAAAAAAAAAGAAAACAAACAAACAAAAATTAGATCTAAAATATTACACTGATGCTTCATATCAAAAGATCAAAAATTAATGATACCAAATGAAATTATACAAAATACAAATGTAAAATACACAGTATTGGTAAAGACAAAAGTATGTCTTTGAAAGACTGAGATGTAAGATGTTTATCATGAGAGGATAATTCAAGAATAAAAGAGAGAAAGTACAAATAAAATAACACTAGAAATAAAAATATGTAACCATCTACAGATGTCATGGAGAAAAAAATCCAACAAAATAAATTAAATGGTGTTCTGTCATGACAAATTTTAAGTCGTAGGAGATAAATTAGTGTAAATAATATATTTTACCTCTACCAAAATAGAAATAGAAAATACATATGAGCCTGTAAAAATTGTAGAGATAGTGTCAGTAGTTAGAAATCTTCCCATCACTAGGCACAGCTGGTTTTACAGAAAATGTCTATTAAAATATAAAGGAATCATCCTTCTAATCATGCAAAATTTATTATTTTAAAAAACAGAAATGTATCTCATTTATTTTAGATAGCATAATGTTTATCAAAATCAGAGAAGAATGTTGTGAGAAAGGAAAGTTATAGACCAAACTAGTCCAACAATATAGAAAAGGAATAAAAGTTTGCTTTATTTATAGAAAATCATTATGTTATTTATGAAATCACTAGAATAACAGGAAAAAACATGTAATCATTACAATAGATTAAAAAACACATTAGAAAAAATTCAGTAGTTATCCTAGATTTAAAAAAAAAGTACTTCCAGTAAGACTAGTAACAGATGGATTTGTTTTTGTTCTAAGGCAGAGCATCAAAATCTACAGAAAAAAAATGGTATTTATAATCGAGAAATATGATGTATTTGATATTTTCAAAAATGTAAGTCAATTCTCTTGTTTTTATTAAGTATTTTCTGGAAATAAATTGTTCATAAAAATATGTTAGCATATGTCAGCATTTTTATTAAAAATACGTTATTTTAAATTAATTAATAAATAGTTTTAAATTTTCTGTTTTATTTGCCAATAGAGTAAATGTCAATGGATATAATTCTCATAAGCCTTTTGAAGACTAATAATTTTTAAGAGTTTAAAGAAATGTTGAGACCAAAAAGCTGAGTATCAATTAGTATTTCATTATTTTATTAAAATAATTAAAATGAATGCATTGTAGCTGCATTTCATTATAAATCTCAGAATTTATTATGTAGCTGTCAGATATGCAATGCAAAAGAAAGTTGCAGTATTTACATAGATGGTTTGATTTACATTGATAAAATATAAGTGGTAAAATATATAGGAAACAAAGTGAGAAAACATTGAATTGAAGATAATTATTACTTTTTGAGTCAGGAGAGAAGGTGATAAGATTCAAAGGCCACAGAATTTAAAGGCAATCTTTAAAGGTAAGGATAAAATTTAAAATATCTTTAAAAATTTAAAGATTAAATTGGGTTTTGGTACAAGAATGTTTATTCTATTCTTGTTAATATTTTATGTGCTATATTTGCGTATATTTGATATTTATTAAAGTGCAAACAAAACATAAAAAGTCAATTATCCTTTTACTATTATGTGAAGTTTTTTTCAACTTAGTGATTAATAAATCTGATTTTACTTTATGTTCATAATGTGAATCTCTTTAGTCTATTAGGAAATTATTATAGCGGAGGATTCCTCTGTAGTATGACTTCATTTTCCAAGTTATAAAAGATTCCTCATTTCCATAGATGCTGTAATTCATACTAAGTTTTAACAACTCAATGTTAATAGAATAAGAATATTTTGACCTTATTATAAATAAGCTTTAATTCGAAGTTGTTATTTTTTAGCTGGCTGCTAATAAAAGTTAACTTATGACCATAATGAGTACATCTATATTAAAATTATACTCATATTTATGAGAACTTTCAATTAAATATCTCTTTCTGAAACAAACATCAAATTATTTTTGACTCAGCTATACTACATTTATCAGTTCCATTGCTAGATATTAACATATCACTGTGTATAGTATGATATCTATACTGTACAAATATTTAATTATCTTTAATAATTTATACTTTATTTTTCTTTGTAAAATATTTAGATCATTTCTAGTTTGTAATGATATTGTGAAAATTAATTATTCTATTGAAAATTAATTTTCAACATTTTATCAGTCAGTACAATATAGAAGTTTATCTTCTAAGAGCCCCAAGGGTCCTCAGATCATCTATCCTAATGCAAAGGGAAAAAAGTAAAAAAAAAAAATGAAAATGAACCTTTCCTAGTTAAAATCAAGTTGATGACACCAGACTCCACTAACAGATTTATCACACCTCCATCCCCAATCTCCCATATGCTAAGACCTCAAAAGCATCCTATAACCCCCAAAGCCCAAAGAACACAGCTGGAACCACTTTGAATCCTCATCTTGATTCTTAAATAGGCTACTGTGGAACATAAGTTGAAATGTGTTATATGGCTAGCTTAATGATAGTTAAAATTAGGACACAGGCTTCTTTCCTCCATGTTTATGTTTTTTCCATCACACCTCCTTATGTCTCTACATGCTGCCATCAAGAGAATCCGTTTGTACCTATCCAAGTGAACTTGCCAATATTCTAAACTCCTCACCTCTTTCCAGCATTTCTTATGTCTTGTTATTACCTTTCACATTCCATTTGTTACCTAAATTTTCAAAAGCTAGCTTTGGGGAAGAAATTCTAGATATGGTATCTTGAGCAACAATCAGATTTTTTTTCCCAACTCCCTCTGTGTCATACTATTTCACACAAGTAAGAAGAACGTGTGTCTTGAATCCAATGACTGTTCCGTTTCTTGGAAATCTTGGAAGATATGCAGAGTTAGATGTGCCCCTTCACTCTACCAAGGAAGACCAAGAATTAGACAAAAGCAACAATCACTGTTGTCTCTTCTTTAGTATTCCAATAGTATCAGTTTCCCTTTAGCTTCCCATGTCTATCCAGTTGTAATCCCTGCACTTCACATCGAGGGAAGAGTGGGATTGCTAACACTTTTTAAGCTGCTCAGAAATTCTGCAGTATGTGGACTAAATCCCCGAAGTTGTTCCATTTAATAATACTGTTTACTTCAAGGTGTTTCTTTGAAAATCTCCTAGGAATCCCTTTGCAGACTGTTATTTTAATGTTATTTATTTAAGAACACAATCAACTTTCTTGGAGAGGTATTTAGAGAATATGCAGTTAGGTGAGCATGGTGCAATGAAAACCTCATAGATGTCTCCAGACAACTAAGTTAGCTTCCCTTGCCAGTTGTAAAGTGATATTGTTTTGTGGTAGTGAGACTAGTAAGAGCCATTAAGGCTAAGGGCTTTAATCACAGATTGGATTTAAAAAATCCTTGTAATGAGAATGATTTTGTATTTTAAAAAAGCCTATACCCACTGTAAAAACACTGATAACGTGTATTGAAGACTAACAGAATGCATCCAAATTATTTAGAAGTTAAACCTTTATCCAATTTGGAAAAAGATTTTTTTTAACTACCAAATTTAACACTAGGCTATGGCATTTAATCTAACCAAATATGAACTAGCATGGAAGATTACTTATTGGACAACATAAAATATTAATTAAAGAAAATATTAGATACATTTTTTAAAAGTAAAGAAAAGTAAGAGGTCTAAAGTCCTTTAAATTCAATATTTTGGACACTTTCAATGAATTATGCATCAACTAGAAAAAACTGACTTCCAACATCTGAAATGATTCCACTAAAAGAATCAAGAAAATGAACATAAACTCAAATCCATAGCAAAGTAAAGGGATATTTAAAATGTTCACAGAGAGTTCTGTGCCTGAACCACTTACATATGCCTCTCAGGAGTTATCAAAGGGTAAATCTCAAGACAAGAAAATAACTAAATAGTCATCTACACAGAACTAAAGTTATGTAAAAGAATGTAATAAATTAATAACAAATCTATTATGCACAGCATAATCACTGGGATATGCAAGATTTTATAAATGATAGTTAATATTTATTCTATGTGTGAGCTTTATCTCATTTAATCACTTAAAATATGGGGTAGAAATGGCAAAAAGGTGTATAAAAATGCTCAATATCACTAATTGTCAGGGAAACGCAAATCAAAGCCACAATGAAATACCACATTTTTCCACCTAGAATGGCTGCTCTAAGAAAAACAAAAGAATACTTGTTGACAAGGATGTGGAGGAAGGGGAACACTTATGCATTGTAGACAGGAATGTCAATTAGTACAGCCATTATGAAAACCAGTATAGAGGTTCCCCAAAATTATATATATATATATATATATGATCCAGCAATCCCCCTACTGGGTATATATCCAAAACAATGAAATCAGTATGTCAAAATATACCTGCACCCCTGTATTTATTGCAACACTAGTCACAATAGCCAGATACAGAATCAACAAAAATGCTCAATAGATGGATAGACAAAGGAAATGTGGTGAATAGACACATTGGATTACTATTCAGCCCTAATTTATTTTTTAAATCCTATCACTTGCAATAACATGGATGAAACTGGAAGACATTAAGTAAAATAGGCCAGACATAGGAAGACAAATACCATATAACCTCATTCCTATGTGGATTTTTTTTTTTAATGTGATCTAATCAAAGTGGAGAGTAGAACAGTGGTTACCCGAAACTGGGGTGAGGATGTAAAAGAGAGCATGAGGAGACGGTGGTCAACAGTAACAAAGTTACAATTAAATAGGAATAGTTTCTAGTGTTCAATTTCACAGTAGGGTGACTATGGTTAACAGCAAGATTTTGCATATTACAAAACAGCTGGAATTTGTTTTCATCACAAAAAAATGATAAATGCAGGAGGTGATGAATATATTTATCTTGATTTAATTGTTATACAACATAAATATGCATCAAAATATCCAATTGTACCCTATATGTAAAATTGCAATGTATTTTAATTTTGGGGGCAGATGATATTACCAACTACATTTTAAGCAGTAGAAAAATTAAACAGCAAAATTTATAGGGGCCTTACTAGATGCTATACATATGCTAAGTATTTTTTCAAATGTTAATTTATGTAAAACTTCAAAACAATCGTCTGAAGTAGATATAATTATTTTCTCCATTTTCTGGATGAGAAAAATTTGACACTCGGCTAATTTAAATAACTTGCTCACTTTTACACAGTGACAAAGCTGGAAATTTATATTCTTAAAACCTAAAATACACTGCCTCTCACAACTTAATGTTTAAAGTAGTAAGTATATTTTCTAAAATTAGAGTAATAGTTACAGAATACAGCCAGGATTCAAAAGCAACCTTCTGACACCAAAGCAATATTGCCTCTGTATTTCATCTCTTCCTTTTCTGTCAATGGTAATTCATAATTGATCTCATCTTGTTTTATGACTGGCTCCTAGGTTTATATTTCTAGCCCAAACATTTCCCTTAAAATTGAGACACATATCCAACTATCTATCAAGAATAAATTGGATTCTACTTTACATTTCATAGATACCATATATGTCCACATATATGTACTTGGATAGTATGTCTACTATCCTAGAATAGATAGTATAGCTACTATCCTACACCCTACTGTAGGTATCCTACTATCTATCTATCTATCTATCTATCTATCTATCTATCTATCTATCTATCTATAAAACTTATTTAATTTATTAGTTCTAAAGGATATATTTAAAAATAACTAATGGAAATACTAGTTGAAACTTCACCTCTTGATGGCTTTGGAATTATGTTAAAGAATTTAAACTACTGAACATCAGTTTTTTCATTTGTAAAATGGGACTAAAATAGTATCTATCTCATAATATTATTATGTGGTTCAACTAGATTAATATATATAAAAACTAAGAGTGTATTTTAAGCCTGAACAGAGAGCAACATAAAGACAGAGAAAGTTAAAACGAAGAGAGAAAGAGAGGAGACAGAAAACAAAACTTTTCTCCACAAAGAGAGAAGTAAGGGGTGTGTTGATTTGAATTAGGGGTTTCAATCCAACGAGTTCAGGCAGTTTGTTAGACAATATAACTTTTATGAACATTCGCGTTTCACAGAATGAATGTGATGACCAGAAGTGCCTTTAAGAAGTTTAATGTGGATGCCATGTAGATGCCACATAAGGAAGAATAGGAGTGAGATGGACCTAGAGTTGTGTAGTGGATGCTTAGCTCTATGGTAGATACATAGTGGAAATCATGAAAGGGAAGAAGAGGGACTTGTATGATGTTTGCAGGCAGAGGGGTGGTCAATGTTTGGATCTGCAATTTATGTTATGGTGGCTGCAAGTTGGTGTTGCCAGGGCCTCTCTGTCCAATACTGCGTCTGTCCACTTGGACCTAAGTCCACCTGGTAGTGCTTACTGCCTTTCTCCCCCTCACTCAATAGCAGCCTTGCCCAGTCATTTTATGCCCTACTACCACACATGGAATGGGGTCAGTAAAGGATTTTTTCGTTTTCCTTGAAACATTTTTTCCTCTTTCAAAATAGTAACCTTGGATCTGATCTGAGGAAAGAGAAATCCGTGGAGTGAGAGGAAATCGCACAACAGGAGGCTGTCAACAAACATATTATAGACAGCTTATGAAGAAAACACAGGCTCTAGGATCAGGAGTCTCAGTTGCCTTTTCTCTCTACTTACGATAGATGCAGAGGGAAAAGTGCCAGATACAATAAATTTGTAAAGACAGGTATTTATAAATATGCTGCTGAGGTGAGGTAACTATAGCAAGTAATTCATCAATTCTCTCCTGTGTTCTCGTGGTACCCAGTTCAGTTTCCCTCTGAGCATCCTTAATCTTAGATCTTTTTAAGAGCTGACTCATCCTAGCACAAATAATCAGAAGAGCAGCAGGTAAAAAGTCCATTCAGCGGGGAGTCACAGTTCTCCTTTCCATCCCTTCAAACACATAGCTCATTCACAACACAACCCGACCACAGATGTGGCACGGGGACAGGAAAGAGAAAATTAAATAATTTTTTAAAAAAAGATTATAAAAGGAATAATGCCAAACAGCATGGAGTCTCTGTGAGAGGAAATGTGAGTTTAAGTGTTAGTGTGTTTTAAATGGTTTGAAGTGATAGGGGAGGGGAAGGGAAGACTTGAGGGCAAAACGTTCTAATGTCCAGTTGCCTAGAAAAGTACCCAAAAGTGTGGTGAAAATTAGTGGCTAGATATTTCTAATTGCTTCCCTCTATGGCTATACCACCCTGAATGCATCTAATCTCAGCTAATTGCTTCAGTGACAACTTAGTACCAAATTGATCTTAATGCTCTGGGCATTCTAGAATCTTAAGGAATCAGGCACTCTGCTCATCCTGAGAAGGTTTAAACTGCAGCAGAGGGAAATAACAAAATGCCTCCAACAGGTTTCCTAAACCCACTGAAAAACAAAACACACACACAGAAGTTTCGTTCCTATAAAACCTTTTACCCATCAAGAGAACAGAGCACGTCAACATTTTATGACATGTCCTGCTTTCAACACCACTGATATTCTATTAATATGCTAATTAAAGATGCGGAATATGATTTGTCCTGATTTTCATCTGCCTTGATTCTGACTATTAAGAATGAGATTCGAATCTATAATATTCACACCCCATAGAAGGAGGACAGATAAATATGATTAAGAAATGGAGACATGAGATAAGTAGCAGGGTCTCAAGCTATGGTGGGGAAAAAGGTAGATAAGCAGGTAAGTGAAGACAGCCAAACAGATGGCTCTCTACCTTCATCCCAGCCAAATTCTATCATTTTTTATGTCCTTTGTGTGCATATTCCTTCTTGTAATATCCTTATTATTTCCCATGTTTGCTTTTCTCTCTGATTTTTTGTCAAAGATCCCACACCACTTGGTACTTCTATGACATTGTGCTAAGATTGAACGATACTGATACAGAAGATATGTAAACCATAGTCTTGGATCTACTAAATCACTATCATAAGATTATTAATGATAATGATAGTGATTAATATCTGCTGAGGACTAATTAGTGATTAGGACTAATCACTTTACATACATTACAGTACTTAATGTAAAAAAGTATATATACACATTTGTATATAATATAAAATATATAAATTATGAAGATGAGGTATAATTATATAATTATATATAACTATATAATTATATGTAATATATAATATATAATTTACATATAAATACATATATATCAATAAACTTATATGTATAAACTAAGAACTATTATTGTTATTATCTCCATTATGAAAAAAACTTTTAATGATAGTTCTGTGGAGTGAATAACTGGTGAAATCAACATTTAAAACTGAGCAGTTGGACTTCATGTTTTAAACACTTTGAAATTCTGCTTGTTCAAGTGAATATAATATCTACTTTGCCTTAATATGGGGCCATTAAAGTTTTTACAAATCATGTTGGTAATAAGGGTAGAAGATGCAAACATAAATGCCAACATTTTTATCCCCACACCAGCCCTCTGTCCTCCCCAAAAATGGTGACTAATGGTAGTAGTAGTAGTATTTAGTATTTTAATATTTTATATTACTTTTCTCCTTACAGCAACTCTATGAATTAAGCAATATTATCAAAATTATCCTGACAAAGAAACTAAGTACTCAGTATAAGATATTAAAAGCATTTTAGAAAACAATGATATTACTTCAAGAAGTACTCATGAGCTTGTCTCTTGAATTACTTTCTCCAGTCATGATAACTTTTATCAAGATATTTCAATGGATTATAATTGATTTGTTATTCCAACAATCATAGAAACAAATATCAGCCCTTAGTATCAGGGAAGTTCTATGACTTCACTAATTACAATTTGAAAAATATGAGATTGCAATCTCTAATAACTCTCCTGTTATTTCACTATCTGCATTCTATTTTAGTTCATATTTTAATCATCTGTATTCTAAAGTTTACCTTTTGATCACATTGTAACTTGATGGATGTAACAAGAAAATAAAATATATTGTGTTAGAAGCTGAAAGGAAATCCTCTAATGCCATCCTACCTACCACTGGGTCTATAGTGGGCAGCTTTTAAGATTGCCCCCAGATTTCCCTGTCTCCTGGTATTCATGTCCTGCTTAATCCTCTAGCACTCCTAAACAATAAAGTAATGAGATGCCACTTACATGATTGGATCGTATAATACAATGACCTTCGTCTTGCTAGCAAACTCTCTTACTTGCTGTCATTAATGAAGTAAGCCTACATGTTAGTGAGGCCTCCATGAAAAGAATCTGAGGACAGCCTCCAGCCTATGTTTGCTATAAGGAACTTCCCTTAAATGGCCCTTAAGGAACTGCAGTTTTGTCAGTAACCACCCACGTGAGCTTGTCAGTGAGTCTTCCCCAGTTTAGATTTCGGATAAGACCTCAACTCTGCCCAACCTTTAATTTCAACATCTGTGAGAAACCATGAAGATGCAGAACCACTTAATCTAGGTCTTGATGTCTAACTAGAAACTATGAGGCAAACATAATTTGTTTCAAGCAACTAACTTTGTGATAATTTGATATTCAACAATAGACAACCAGCACAGAGACTAACCAAGAACATTACCATCCTGATTTTCTTTCAATTTCATTATGCCAAGGAAGTGTTAGAAGGAATTTACTTCCACAGACCTGAGTTAACAAGCATAAGCCATTGTACAAGAAAGCTATTCTAATAGAGAGACAAACCAATAATCAAAATAACTCATAACATAACTGAGAAAGATCAAGTTCTACTTGCATAATAAATAACTAAACAAGTAAATAAATCAATACATTAATTTAGGAGGTACCCGTGAGGACCAAGGCCCTTGAGTCCCTGGAGATTCACTGAAAATCATTGATGTGAGTCAGATTGATTAATAGGAAAAAAGGCGTACCAGTTTATTTCACATGTATACATGCGAGGCTTCAGAATGAAGACCCAACACCCCAGTGATGCACAGAAGCTCATACACCATCTTGAGATTGTAGAAAGAATGTAGACTGAGCTTGACCCCAAATAATTTATGTTGGTAAATCAGGTATGAGTGGAAACACAGGTTATAAGATGGAAAAAGGAAGAAGCTTGCCTAGCAAAGTTGGCCTTGATATGTAGATGAAGCCTCATAGGTAGCAGATCTCAGAGAGAATAGATGGTAAATATCTCTTTTCAGACCTTTAAAGGTGTCAGATTCTCAGTAGATCTCTCCTAGATCCTGGAAAGGCCTAGAAAGAGAAGGCTTGGCTGCATTAATAGAGATTCTCTGAATGCAAATTTCCCCCACAAAAGACAGCTTTGCAGAGCCAGCTCAGTCTGCTAGCCCTGTGGCAGCCACTTCAAAATATGTCAGAGAAATATTTGGGGGTAACATATTTTTATATCCTTCATAATTGTAGGGAAAACTATTATCTTGTCGAGATATATCATTTATTCCAAACTTTGTGATTACTACTGAAGCAGTTCCACGTTTTGAAGGCTACTGACTACAAAATTGTCTGAGGAATTTGAATACCAGCTAAGTTCTGGTTCAGTAAGATCATATAATAAATGTTTTCTTTTACAAAATTGTTCTTTAATAACTGTGGTTTATGTCACTGGTAATGCCCTCATCATCATCCATGAAGATGAACAGGTCCAAAGTTCCCTGAAACAAATTCTTGGAAAGACAAGCCAAACTCCAGGTGACTCTTCTTCAGTGGAAGGACCTGCACAATGGAACTGTCAAAGTAAAATTACAATGGACAAAATTACGTAGGAAAAGAAGTCTTTAGCTAAGTGCCTTGCAATAGGGTGGAGAGGCCAGAACTGAAATCTGAACTCAATTCTGCTAAAATTAAGGGTGGGAAAAGTTTTAAAGACTGAGGTAAGAAGCCATGTGTTCGCTAATTGGTTTTGCTTAAAAGAGAAGGAAACTTTCTCCTATTCTAATGGCAGAAGGGAGTTTTACAGCTTGGAGCAAGGAACCCCCCACCCTCTACAATTAGGTATCTACCCTTTCACAGAGACTGGATGATAACGGCGTTGTCTTCCTTAATTATTACATTTCAAAGAGATGACTTCCAGGTCATTGAAAAAGACCTCACTGGATCATAAGACTAGCAGTGGGGGTGGGGGAGCGGCTAGAAAGATTTACATTTCAAAGAGACTGAGGAAAAAGTTACATTTTCTTCTCACTTAAATCCTCTAAGGTAAGGGTGGTTAGAGGCCTAGAGTCAGGAAGAAGCCTGTCCAAATTTAGTCAAGCTGAGAGGAACACAGAAACCACTTTAGTCAGAACTCAGAAAGAGGTCACTTAAAGTTGTAAGAATCAGCTTTTCCCACTCCTTAAGATGCCACATGCCATGAGTATTGTAGATTCCAGTACTCAACATTAGGCAATTAGGAAAGGAAGAGGCTTCTTAGGTACACTGAATTAAGAATGGAGGAGTCTGTATGTCTGTAATACATTCTAAATGACCACTTTTGAAGTATAACTTGATGGCATAGGGTTGTTTAGAAATGATTAAAGGAATGTTATCAATGGCTCAACAGAAATAAAAATAACCATTAGAAACTACTATGGGCCAGGCGTGGTGGCTCAAGCCTGTAATCCCAGCACTTTGGGAGGCCGAGACGGGCGGATCACGAGGTCAGGAGATCGAGACCATCCTGGCTAACACGGTGAAACCCTGTCTCTACTAAAAATACAAAAAACTAGCCGGGCGAAGTGGCGGGCGCCTGTAGTCCCAGCTACTCGGGAGGCTGAGGCAGGAGAATGGCATAAACCCGGGAGGCGGAGCTTGCAGTGAGCTGAGATCCGGCCACAGCGCTCTAGCCTGGGTGACAGAGCAAGACTCCGTCTCAAAAAAAAAAAAAAAAAAAAAGAAACTACTATGAACACCTCCATGCAAACAAACTAGAAAACCTAGAAGAGATGGATAATTTCCTGGATATATACACTCTCCCAAGACTGAACAAGGAAGAAATTAATGTCCTGAACAGACAAATAATAAGCTCTGAAATTGAATCAGTGATAAAGAACCTAACAAAAATCAAATCAAAACAAAACAAAACAAAAACCCAGGACCTGATGAATTCACAGTTAAATTCTACCACATGCACAAAGAAGAGCTGGTAACCCTTCCTACCTAAACTTCAAAAAAGAAAAGAGGAGGAAGGACTCCTCCCCAACTCATTATGTGAGGCCAGCATCATCATGATACCAAAATCTGACAGACAGAGAGACAGACAGACACAGACATACACACACACACACACATGCACACACCGCACACAATTCAGGCCAATATCCTTGATAAACATTGATGCAGAAATCCTCAACAAAATACTTATAAACCAAATCTAGCAGCACATAAAAAGCTAATCCTCCATAACCAAGTAGGCTTCATCCCTAGGATGCAAGGTTAGTTTGACATACACAAATCAAAAAATGTAATTTATTATATAAACAAAACTAATGACAAAAATATGACTATCTCAATAGAGGTAGGAAAGGTTTTCGATAGAATTCAACACTCCATGTTAGAAACTATCAATAAACTAGGTACTGAAGGAACATACCTCAGAAAAATAAAAGTCACCTATGACAATCCTATAGCCAACTAATATACTGAACGAGCAAAAGCTGGAAGCATTCTTCTTGAAAATTGGCACAAGACAAGAATATCCTCATTCGGCTCTCTTATTCAACGTAGTATTGGAAGTCCTACCAAGAGCAACCAGGCAAGAAAAAGAAATAAAATGCGTCCAAATAAAAAGAGAGGAAATAAAACTATCTCTGTTTGCAGGTGACATGATTGATTCTATATCTAGAAGACTCCATAATCTTGGCCAAAAATCTCCTTAATCTGACACACAACTTCATTAAAGTGTCAGATACAAAATTAATGTAGAAAAATTACTAGCATTCCTACACCAAGAATATCCAAGCCAAGAGCCAAATGAGAAAAGTAATCCCATTCACAATTGCCATAGAAAGAATAAAATACCTAGAAATACAGCTAACAGGGAGATGAAAGATCTCTACAATGAGAATTACAAAATACTGCTAAAAGAAATTAGAGGAGACACAAACAAATAGAAAAATATTCCTTGGTCATGCTCATGAATAGAAAGAATCAATATCATTAAAATGGCTATACTGCCCAAAGCAATTTATAGATTCAATGCTACTCCTATCAAACTATCAACAACATTCTTCACAGAAACCAGAAAATCTATTTTAAATTCATATGAAACAAAAAAAACAGCTTGAGGCAATCCTAAACAAAAAGAACAAAGCCGATGGTGTCATGTTACCTGTCTTCAAACTATACTACAGGGCTACAGTACCCAAAATGGCACGGTACTGGTACAAAAATAGGCACATAAGTCAATGGAACAGAATAGAGAACCCAGAACTAAGGCCACATACCTATGACTACCTGATCTTTGACAAAAACCAGCAATGGGGAAAAGACTACCTATGCAATAAATTATCATCCTTGGGTGGCCATTTTTCCAGCTGGAAGCCTCTGTGGCCAGTGGCCCCTTTGCCTAAGTTTTATTTGGGCCCACTGGGTTCATTCTGCCCACTCAGCCTGAGACACTGTGCTTGGCTTATGCTACCAGGCCAGATTCCATGTCTGCCAAGGGCAAGCCAGGCACAGAGTGGTGAGGGGTGTGTGAGTGAGTGTTGGGTCTGGCCAGGAACAGGCAGGCATGCTGGCTGCTGTGGCAGGGTGGGCAACTCCAGGTGTCAGCACAGGTGCAGGTTCCATGTAAGTCTGCGGCTGGATCAGATGCACCACAAGCAGCAGCTTCATTTGTGGGCCTGGGTCTGGTCAAGGGGAATGTGGTGGTGCCCAGAAGCTTGAAGACATCAGAAACCGCAGTGCCCCAAAGAGGGTGTCAGAGCTCTGGCTCAAGGAGCCCCTAGGTCTGGGCTCCTGGAAGGGTCATAGTGCTTCTCTCCTCTTTTCTCTCCTTCCCATCACCTGCAATGTGGCAAGTGGGAGGCATGTTTTAGCCCTGTTGTGTTACAGGTCTTTCAACCTCACCATTCATGGGATCCTGAGTTCTTGTTCCGCATCCAGGAAGGATGAGGTATGCAGACAACTGGAGGGTGAGCAAGGAAAAGAGGTGCTTTATTGAGGGACAGAACAGCTTTCAGGAGACCCACAGTGGGTAGCTGCTATCTGTAGACAGGTCACCCCAACATCTCTGCATCTCTCAGTGCAGAGAAGACCCAGAGTAGGTAACTCCTATCCACAGGCAGGCCATCCCAACATCTCTGCAGCCTTAAATGGGGAAGAGACCCAAAGTGGGTAGCTCCTGTCCCAGGCAGGTTGTCCTGTCATCTCTGCAGCTCTCAGTGAAGAGAAGACCCAGAGTGGGTAGTTCCTATTCACAGGCAGGTTGTCCTGTCATCTCTGTAGCCTTCAGTGGAGAGAAGACACAGAGTGGGTAGCTCCTATTCACAGGCAGGTCATCCTATTATTATCTCTGCTGCCTTCAGTGGAGACAAGACCCGGAATGGGTTGCTCCTATTCACAGGCAGGTTGTCCTTTCATCTCTGCAGTTCTCAGCAGAGGGGAGACCCACCGTGGGTAGTTCTTATCTGCAGGCGGGTTTTCCTGTCATCTGCCTGAATGTGGGTGAGTCTGGGGGTTTTTATGGGCTTCAGAGGGGAGGAAGTGTGTGTTGATTGGTTCATGGGCGGTCATGGACAGGCCTAGAAAAAACACCACAAGTTCTCACTTCTGTCTGTAGACTGGCAGCCCAGGCCCAGGCTTCAGGTTGTCCCTGGCTTGAAGGTGGGGTCTCATCAGGAACCTGACCCTTTCTGCCCAGGAGACTGTCTGCCTCCTGCCACAATCAATCATGTCATCCACAGTGCCCAGGCTATTCACGTGGAAGGCTGCCTGCAGGGCTGCACTGTGCTGCCCTCAGCACCCCCTCAGCCTCCCTCCTGTGCTCACTGGAGCTCAAAGTCTGGAAGGGTCCAAGGTGGCAGGGGGCTGGCAGGTCAGCACCACCCTGAGTGTGCACACACCTGGCTGAGCTTGACAACGCCTGGGCTCAGCCACAACTTTGCTGCAAATGTGGAGTGAGCACTGGGAGAGGGGAAGGACCAGGCAGCAGGAGCAGGCACTTCTGAGCCTGCAGGGCCTAGAGGGGTTTCCTGGGCCCCAAGAGTGCAGGGATGCCTGAGTTCACAGCCCAGGTCTACAGCCACCACTGGACAGCTGCAGCTGTGCCAGAGAGGGAAGAGACCCCATCCCTCAAACGTGGAAGGGGGCAGGTCTCTCACCTGTCCCAGGCTCCTGTGGGGTCCATGGAACATGAAGCCCTGGCCACACCTCCCCTGTTGCAGCCAGCATCTGCACAGCAGCTGCTCCACACAGTTCATTATTGCCATCACAATGGTGCTGCAATAACTAGCTAGCCATAAGAAGACTGAAGCTGGAACCCTTCCTTACACCATAGACAAAAATCAACTCAAGATGGATTGAAGACTTACATAAAAAACCCAAAAGTATAAAAGCCATGGAAGACAATCTAGGCAATACAATCCTGGACATAGGAATCTGCAAATATTTTATGACAAAGGCACCAAAATCAATTGCAACAAAAGCAACAATAGAAAAGTAGGATCTAAGTAAATTTAAGATTTTTTACACAGCAAAATAAACAATCAACAGAGTGAACAGACAACCTATAGAACAGGAGAAAATATCCTGTTAAACAGGATGGACTCCCATTAAATGCCATTAAAAAGTGGGCAAAGGACATAAACGCACTTCTCAAAAGAGGTTGTGCATGTGGTCAACAAGCATATGAAGTAAAGCTCAATATCACTGATCATTGGAGCAACGCAAATCAAAACCACAATGAGATATCATGTCACACCAGTCAGAATGGCTATTATTAAAAAGTCAAAAAATAACAGCTGCTGGTGAGGTTGCAGAGAAAAGGGAACACTTAGACACTGTTGGTAGGAGTGTAAATTTGTTCAACCAATGTGGAAAACAGTGTGGCAATTCCTCCAAGAGCTAAAAGCAGAACTACCATTCAATTCAGGAATCCCATTACTGTGTATATACCCAGAGGAATGTAAATCATTCTACCATAAAGACATGCACAATATGTTCATTGCAGCACTATTCACAATAGCAAAGACATGGAATCAAACTAAATGCTCATCAAAGACAGATTAGATAAAGAAAATGTGGTACATATACACCACGGAATACTATGCAGCCATTAAAAAGAATGAGATCATGTCTTTTGTGGGAACATGGATGGAGCTGGAGGCTATTATCCTCAGCAAACAAACACAGGAACTAAAAACAAAATACAGCTCATTCGCACTTATAAGTGGGAGCTAAATAATGAGAACTCCTGAACACAAAGGAAGAAACAACAGACACTGGGGTCTACTTGAGGGTGGAGGGTGGGAGGAGAGAGAGGTGAAGAAAAGACAATTATTGGGTACTGGGCTTAATTCCTGGATGAGGAAGTCATTTGTACAACAAACCCCAAGGACATGAGTTTGCCTGTGTAACAAATCTTCATGTGTACCCTTCAACCTAAAATAAAAGTTAAAAAAAGATTAAAAATGAAAACTATGGATACCAAAAATATATTTAAAAGATGGTACTTAATCATATAAACACAAAATAATCAAACAGTTTTATTTTGGTATCTCCACAGGGAGAATGCATATTGCGAGCATCCCCTATGGCTGTGCCCTCTTAAGTGAGTCTCCCTGTGCTCTCTCATGCCATCTGACATAAGCTTCCTCTTCAAAGGCTCCTACCCACTACAGCTGATATTTGAGGAGGCGTGACGCACTTAAAGCCTTTCTATCACTTACTTCTCATACTTATTTGTAGTGGAAACTTTATTAAAATCAGCAAAACCATTTTATTCTACTTAGGGAGACAAAGTTTTGTAACTTAGAACCAAAAATCCCCAGATGATAAGGTTTTATTGACCTATAAAAGTAGTGAATTTTTCCATCTTTCCATTATGATTTAGTTATTGAACATCTTTTTCTTTCCATGACTCTCAAAGGTGAAAATCGCAAAGCCTTCCCCACACAATATCACCGGAGGCTGTTTCTTATCTCTTTGAGAAATCACTCAAACTTGTCATTTGGGATTCAATTTTCACTGATGTGAAAGTTACATTTTATAGTACCTTATTTCAGTTTATCTTCCCAACACAAGCCCCACGAAGACAGAAAACACAGCTCCCTCATTTTGGTAGACAAAAAACAAAGCCCTTTTATTTATTATATATTTTTTAATTGAATGTGTTGTTTATCTAAATTTTCCGAAAATGAAATACCTCTATTACAATAAGTGAGCAATTTAAAGGTATACAATGCTTTACTTGATATATTTGGTTTCTTACAGACTCACTATAGAACATGAGAACAAATATGTGGTCTTATAGAAATTTAGAAGGTATGTTTGGGATGGATTATTTTTTTTAAAAAAAGCATTTAAAATTAACTTTAGGGTACAGTTATAAATGGCAGACAGTCTCCATTCTCAATGGTACCTGAAACTGAGAATAAATTTTTAACAAATTTGGGCAAAGTGTTTGGAGAAAACTGACTGAAAGTATAAACAATAATGCACCTATAATATTTACTTACAAGGGCTTTGAGCAGTGTATATTTGGAAGTAATCTCATATAGAGATTAACATACATGAGTATATGGATATTCCTGCATTTTGAAAATATAAACTAAATATTTCAACTTTGTTTTAAACTAAATATTAAAATTTGTCTCCCCCAAACTCTAATTTTGCTCATATTCTACTGGCTATGGCTAGAATCTATACACAATGCCTTATTTAATAGGAAAGGTCATCTAGCTTTTGCCCAAGAAGAATAAAGACGTGTAATTAAAAATTAGCCAGTTTCTGACACATCCAAAGAACCTGTTCCAGAAGACACAGCCAAACATTTTTTCTCCTATTTAGTATCAGGTAATGAAGGACTTTCCACTCTGAGAAACAAATGAAAATAGCAAATTACTTACTCTTCACCAAGCACTATCTGCCAACTGCTCAGACTTTAGGCCAGTGCGACCTAGGTTTGAATTCCTACCTTTCACTTTCTAAAAGTGTGAATAGAACCAATTTATTTTTTTCTGCTGAAATGTGTAGATTTTATGAGGACTTAGGTACTATTGGAGTGAAGAAATAATTGTGTTGTAATAATTTAAAGGAAATAACTATTATATTTAACATCCTACTTCCTACTTAAGAAGCTTATAAAAACCTGTGGATTTACATTTCCAAAAAAATCTAAGATTTTACAATATTTGTTAAGTTAAAAATGGCTCATAAATTTTCATAGCAATTTTATTAAAAAGAGATGTTTTTTGGATTTAAAAAATAAAAAGCAAAGAAATATTATTTTTTAAGGAAGGTGAATATTAAAACAATTATTGTGTGTCTGTCATCTAATTGTTTAAAACATTTTTCCATTTCTCTATTTGCAAAATATTTTATAAAACAGGTAAATGAGGTTATCTATTATTATAATCCATTATGACTTACTGCTCATACAGATTTAGAACATAACAATTCAATTCTGCAACCTGGTTAAATATGTTAGTCTGCTGGAAATCTGTATTCAGAAATGCTCTTTTATAAATACTGAAAAAAAAAAAAATTACTGTTTTCCATGTCAGGAATGGATGGTTTTCTCTACTCTAAAGCATAAATAGACATGTCCTACTTCTTGTTACATAAAGAAAGATGACACAGATTCAGTAATTTCATCATCCCAAGAAGATCATTGCAGTGTAACATAAGTCTAAACATTCTGTTCCTCAGATTGAAAGGATTTAGATAGAAAACTGACAATTATACTAGTGTTCAGCTTTTAATCCTTATGTTATTCTAATACTTAATGTTAAAGGAATTGAAAATGACACTTTACCTTTCTGCCATAGTCATGAATGATTATGTAATACAACTCTTATCCATTACTTTGTCACTATAATGAATGAGGTCATCCCAATATCAATGCATGCAGTTGAAAAACACGTGAAGAAGAATTGGAATATTGTAATGAATTCTAGCAGAATCATATTTCAAAAGTGTAGTTGTTTCTGTTGTATTTGAGTTAATGTGTATCTTTATCTAAATGATGTACATTAAGGTATCTTCTACCACTTAAATGCTTTGTACAATGAGTATTTAATAATTTCTACAAACTTATTACTAGAGTTGGATAATCTTAAGGTTTAAAAGTTTTGTACATTTATATAGGGGGCTACAAAAAGTACACATAAGATTAACTGGTAAAGCCTTCCCCAGTGAAAATGTCTACTTCTTGAGTAATAACAATCATTAATTTTAAGGCAATTGTATGTATTTTATTAAATCCTGAAATTCTTTTAAGAGTGAAAGTGGAATCTTCTAATCTTCCTATTTCATGACACAGGGGAATAATACTGTTTAAAGCAAAATAATAATCATCATCATCATCATCATCATCATCATCATCATCATCATCTCATTCTATCCCCAAATAAAGCAAGTATTTCAAATTATTTATTGCTTGATCATTTTATGATAAAGAATATAGCATGTCTCTGTTTCTAGTTTTACCTTTTACTCTTCATTAAAAGTCAAGATTGGTTCCAAAAAGGATTGCCTAATAAGGTTGGATAAAAGCAACGATGACACATTTCTTTATAGAAATCAATTTTGAAAGAGTCCCAAAATGAATTAGAACTTATTCAAACTTCATTTGATTAGAAACTGTTATGAAAATTCAATATTTTAAGTTATATATTTAAATTCTGAGTTTCTACTGTTTAATCTTGGTCAAAAAATGTTATAACAGAGCCTATTGTAAGTTTTCTGTACTTCAACATCTGAGGTAGCATAGATCTTCATAGATAATGAAACACAAAATATTCAATTAAATTTTTAGGAACCCAAATGTGAGCTAAATTTGGAAATGCAGATTTGAGTTAAATATTAGAAGCAGTTTGAATTTTTCTCTAAATAACTTTCTGCATCAAGATGGTTTCTCATATTATGCTCTCTTATTTAAAAAATATATTTTATGCTGAATTATATCAAAGCAGTAAAAATAATAATAAAGCTTTATTGATTTCTGTCACCATGAGCAAATCTATATTAAGTATTATGTAAATAAAATATGAAAATGTAGATGTTGAAAATTATTATGTATTAATTTTTACAAATACTTTTAAAATCTGTTTTAAAGATCATTTTCTCAAAAAACAGTAACTAAACATAATTTTATCTGGGAAAATATAACTGATTTTTTTTTCAAGCATGAGAGAATGGTACATCTCTATAAATCCTTTTTAAAATAAGTGATCCTGAGTACAAGGGTTAGAAGCAAGATGGCCGACTAGTTGCAACCAGGAAGAACAACTGCCAATGAGGGACTAGGACACTGGGAAGGCTGGTGCACTCGGAGCAGACCTTGACAGGGAAGGCATTGAGAGTGAATAAAGGGAAGACACAGATGCTGGGCTGAAAGGGGAGGAAGCTGGGAACCCTGCTTGGGGCTACTGTGCACAGGCCTCATTCCTGGCCCCTAGTGATTCCTGGGGAATGGATGAGTTGGGAAGGACAGGAGCAACTCACTCTCACCAGGAATCTCTCAAATCTTGGCAGTAGAAGACCTCACAACCTCCATGGACATGAGTTGGACAGGAAGAGGTGCTTAGAGAGGGGGTAGGGGCAGAATTCCAGCTGGTACAGACCCCAGAGGGTTTGGTGTGGAAGCCTCTGTAGTAGAGCATTGCCAGAGATACCCATCCCCCAAGGGTTGCCCCCCAGGTATTTAGCCTTGGAGGAACTATCAGACTTGAACAGTGCAGGGGTACCTTGCTGATGAAATGGGGCGGGTCCAACCTGAGTATCCCCCTGTGTCTGCTGGCCTGTCCTGGGGCTTAGCCTGGCCCCATCTGATTGTAGTGCAGCCTCAGATGACCAGCTGAGGTGCCTTCTGGAGTCCTGAATCATAGCTCCTGTGCCTGGTCACCTGTGTCTGACTGTTGGAGAGCTCCAGCAGAGCAACCCAGACTAATGTACAACAGCCCATCAGCGCCCTCCTGCCTCCGCATCCTTTTCCATGCTGTTTTGCAGCAGGCGCTCACCGACAGCCACACCCACATCACTTTGTCAGCATGTGTATGCTAAGGTGGACCTCATCGCCCCTTCCTTAATGGCACACATGTACAAGTGCAACCCACTGTGCCATTGCTGCCAGTGTGAGTGCACCTTGCCCCCCCCCCCCCCCCCCCCCCCCCCCCCCCATTGCTTTTGCAGAAGCACACAGGAGGACAGCAGCCCTGCTCCCCACCCTGTGCCACCATTGTCTCTGGCTGGTGCATTCACAAGCTTAGAGAGCACACGCCCTATGGCTGCCAGCACCTCACCCCTGAGCCGACATTGCTATTGGTGAGAACCTACGCATGAAGACTAGTGGCCCTGACTCCCCACTATGCACAAGCCCTGCTGCCTGCATTTAGGTACACACAGAGAGGGCCAGTCCCACTTCTGCAGTGCCTCACCAGGTGCCAACACCACTGTCTGTGCAAATGCATGCACAGATGCTAGTGGCCCCACACAAGCCCACACCACACTGCTACTGTCACTCCTGCAAATACTCACATGGAGGTCAGCACCCCTGAAGTTGCTAGCACACTGCTGCAGCCAACAAGAGTGCATCCTGCCACAGTGCCACTGCTGCTGGCATATATGAACTAGTACTGATCCCACTGCCACTGCCTGAGGAAGCAATTTGACTGGCACCACCCATGGGAATGTTGTGACCAGTGGTCCAGGAACACAGCAGACCCTCCAGCACAGCAAGTTCCTAACCTTGATGGAGAAGAGAACAAAGCTGGGGGCCCAATACCAGCCCCCCAGAGTTAGTGCATGCAGCCCAGGAGTCCTGAGCTGGGCCTGGGCCCCCTAAAATCTTCCAGAAATGAAGCCAGTTGACTGAAGTCACCTTATACCATAATCAAACCCCCAGGACATCAAAGAGGATAAAAGAAAATAAAATCCAACCAAAGGATAGCAACTTCAAAGACTGAGGGAACATCAGCCCACAAAAATTAGAAAGAACTCACACAGAACTCTGGGAACTCAAAAAGCCAAAGTGTTTTCTTACCTTTAAAGAATCACACTAATTTCCCAGAAATGGTTCTTAACCAGGCTGAAATGGCTGAAATGACAGAAAAAGAATTCAGAATATGGATGGGAATAAAGATAATCGTCATTCAGGAGAAATTTGAAACTTAATCCAAAGATTCTAAGGAACACAATAAAACAGGAGATGAAAGATGAACTTTCCACATCAAGACAGACCCAAACAGGGCTGATAAAGCTGAAAAACTCAATTCAAGAATGTCAGAATACAATCACAAGTGATTAACAGCAGAATCAACCAATGTAAAGGATGAATTTAGCGCTTGAAGACTGGCTCTTCAAAATAACTAAGTCAGGCAATTTAAAAACAAAACAAAACAAAAAACAAAAATAAATAAAACCTATGAGAAATAAGGAAGTATGCAAAGAGATCAGACCTATTATTCATATATTTCCCTGAAAGACAGGAAGAGAAAGCAAGCAATGTGGAAAACATATTTTATGATATCATGCATGAAAATTTTCCCAACATGCTAGAGAAGTCAATATTCAAATTCAGGTAATGCCAAGAACCCCTGTAAAATACTACACAAGAGACCAGGCACGGTGGCTCATACCTATAATCCCAGCACTTTGGGAGGCTGAGGTGGGCAGATCACCTGAGATCAGGAGTTCGAGACCATTCTGGCCAACAAGGTAAAACCATGAAACCCTGTCTCTACTAAAAACACAAAAATTAGCCGAGCATGATGGTGGGAGCCTGTAATCCCAGCTACTTGGGAAGCTGAGGCAGGAGAATCACTCGAACCTGGGAGGCGGAGGTTGCAGTGAACCGAGATAGCTCTACTGCACTCCAGCCTGGGCAAAAAGAATGAAACTCCATCTCAATAATAATAATAATAATAATAATACACAAGAAGACAACCCTGAACACATAGAGCCACTCA
Organism: Piliocolobus tephrosceles; assembly: GCF_002776525.5. Taxonomy (NCBI): domain Eukaryota; kingdom Metazoa; phylum Chordata; class Mammalia; order Primates; family Cercopithecidae; genus Piliocolobus; species Piliocolobus tephrosceles. The sequence goes on from NC_045440.1 coordinate 84,771,627, forward strand.
GATTCTCAAAGGTCAAAATGAAAGAAAAAAATGTTATAGGCAGCTAGACAGAAGGGGCAGATCACTTACAAAGAAAACCTCATCAGAATAACAGCAGATCATTCAGTATAAACACTACAAGTGAGAAGAGAATGGGGGCTTCAGTATTCTAAAGATAAGAATTTCCAGCAAAGAATTTCATATCCAGCCAAATTAAGCTTCATATGTGAAGGAGAAATAAAATCCTTTTCAGACAAGCAAATGTAAGGAATTTCATTAACACCAGATCTTCCTTACAAGAGGATTCTGAAGAGAGGGCTAAACATGAAAAGGAAGACTATTACCATGCACTACAAAAATGATTAATTACTAGACCAGAGAGACCCTATAAAGCAACCACACAAGCAAGTGTGCATAATAACCAGTTAAAAACATAATGGCACTAATAAATCAGCACATATGAATACTAACATTAAATGTAAATGGTCTAGGTGCTCCCGAATAAAAGGCAAGTTGGATAAAGAAGCAAAAGCCAATGGCATGCTGATGTCAAGAGACACATCTCACATGCAATGACATGCATAGTCTCAAGATAGAGTGATGGAGGAAAAAAAAAAAAAAAACCTATCAAGCAAATTGAAAACAGAAAAAAGCAAGAGTTGCCATTCTAATTTCAGACAAAACAGACTTTAGACCAGCAAAGATCAAAAGGGAAAAGGAGGTCATTACATAATGGTAAAGGGCTCAATTCACCAAGAAGACCTAATGCTCCTAAAAGCAAGTTCATAGAGACCTATGAAGAGACTTAGATAACCACACAATAATAGTGGGAGATGACAAAACCCCACTCACAGTGTTAGAAAGATCATTGAGGCAGAAAATCAACAAAAATATTTAGGGGCTTAACTCAACACAGACCAAATAGACCTAATAGACGCCTACAGAACTCTCTACCCTTAAACAATAGAATATACATTATTCTTATGGGCATGTGGCACATACATAGAGTCAGCCACACAATCAAGCATGAAACATCCTCAGCAAATTCAAAAAAGCCAAACTCCTATCAGCCGTGTTCACAGAGCACAGCACAATAAAATCAGAAATCAATACTACGGAAATCACTCAAAACCGTACAATTAAATGGAAATTAAACAACCTGCTACTGAGTGAGTTCTGGGTGAATAATTAAATTAGGACAGAAATCAAGAAATTCTTTGAGATTAATGAGAACAAGGACACAATATACCAGAATCTCACAGACAGTAAGGGTAGTGTTAAAAGGGAGAAGTATAGCATTAAATACCCACATCAAAAAGTTAGAAAGATTTCAAATCAACAATGTAATATTACAGCTGGAGGAACTAGAGAAGCAAGTGCAAACCAATTCTAAAGCTATTAGAAGGCAAGAAGTAACCGAAATCAGAGTTTAACTGAAGGAAATTGAGATGCAAAAAACCATGTAAAAGATCAGTAAATCCAAGGGTTGTTTATTTTTTTAAAAAAAAAGATACACAGACTGCTAGCTAGACTAATAAAGGAAAAAAGAGAGAAGATTCAAATATACATAATCAGAAATGACAAAGTAGTTATTACCACTGATACCACAGAAATACAAACAACCATCAGAAAATATTAAGAACATCTCTATGTATACAAGCTAGAAAACCTAGAATAAATGAATAAATTTCTGAACACATACACTCTCCCAATATTGAGCCAGGAAGAGATTGAATCCCTGAACATACCAAAAAATGAGTTCCAAAATTGAATAGGTAATAAAAAGCCTAGCAACCAGAATAAGCCCAGGAGCAGACGGATTTGCAGCTGAATTCTACCAGATGTACAATTAAGAACTGGAATTATTCCTACTGAAACTATTCCAAAAATATGAGGAAGAGAAACTCCTCCCTAACTCATTCCATGAGGCCAGTGTCATTCTGATACAAAAACCCTGCAGATACAAAACAACAAAAAGAAAACTTCAGGCCAATATCTCTAATTAAAGTAGATGCAAAAACACAACAATAAAAAGAGATACAACAATAAAAAGAAAACTTTAGAGACACAACATTAAACTTCAGGCCAATATCCCTGATTAAAGTAGATGCAAAAATCCTCAACAAAATACTAGCAAGCTGAATCCTGCAGCACATCAAAAAGCTAATCCATGACAATCAAGTAGATTTAACCCTGGAATGCAAGGTCAGTTCAACATACATATCAGTAAATGTCATTCATCACATAAATAGATCTAAAAACAACAACCACACGATCAACACAAGAGATTCAGAAGAGACTGTGACAAAATTCAACACTTCTTGTTAAAAACCCTCAATAAACTAGACATTAAAGCAACATACTCCAAAATAATAAGAGCCATATGACAAACATGCAGCCAACATCATACAGCATGGGCTAAAGCTATAAGCACTCCCCTTGAAAATCAAAACAAGATAAGGATGCCCTCTCCCACCACTACTATTCAACATAATACTGGAAGTACTACAGTGAGCAATTAGGCAACAGAAACAAATAAAAGGAATCAAAACAGAAAGAGAGGATCTCAAACTATCTCTGTTTGCAGGTGATAGAATTCTATACTTAGAAAAACCCAAGGTCTCTACCCAAAAGCTCCTTAATCTGATAAACAACTTCAGCAAAGTTTTAGGATATAAAATCAATGTACAGCATTCAATAGCATTCCTATACATCAACAACACTCATGCTGAGATTCAAATTAAGAATGAAATCCCATTCACAATAGTAATAAAAAGAATAAGATACCTAGGTATATAGCTAATGAAGCAGGCAAAAGAACTCTACAAAGAGAATTACAAAACACTGCTCAAAGAAATCAGAGATGACACAAACCAAGGGAAAAATGTTCCACGTTCATGAATAGGAAGAATCCATATTGTTGAAATTGCCATGCTGCCCAAAGCAACTTACAGATCCAATGCTGTTACTATCAAACTAACAATGACATTATTCAGAGAATTAGAAAAAATTTGTAAAATTTATATGAAACCAAAAACAGCCCAAAAAGCTAAGGCAAGATAACAAAATTAGAGGCATCACATTACCTGACACAAACTATACTACAAGGTTACAGTAACCAAACAGCATGGTACTGGTACAAAAACACACACATAGGCCAATAGAACAGAGCAGAGAGCCGTGAAATAATGCTGCACACTCATACAGCCACCTGATCTTTGACAAAATTGACAAAAACAAGCAATGGGGAAAGGACCTCCTCTTCAAAAAAATAACATGATAACTGGTTAGCCATATACAGAAGATTCAAACTGGACTCTTTTGTTAATTCATATTAAAAAAAAATAACTCAAGGTGAATTAAAGACTTAAATGTAAAACCTAAAACTTCAAAAGCCTTGGAAGACAACCTAGGCTTAAGACAAAAGCCTTAAGACAACCATCTTGCACATAAGAACTAGTAAAGATTTCATGAAGGCATTAAAAGCAATTGCAACAAAAGCTAAAATTGAGATGTTGTACCTATTTAAACTAGAGAGTTTTTTTACAGCAAAATAAACTATCGACAGAGTAAACAGACAGCCTACAGAATGGGAGAAAATGTTGCAAACCATGCATCTAACACAGGTCTTATATCCATAATCTGTAAGAATTTAAACATATTTAGAAGCTAAAAAAAATTTTAAAGTGGGCAAATAATATAAACAGGCACTTCTCAAAAGACGATGTACATATAGTCAAAAGCCTATGAAAAAAGCTCAACATCACTAATCATTAGAGAAGTACAAATCAAAACCACAATAAGATACTGTCTCACACCAGTCAGACTGTCTATTATTAAGGTAAATAAATGACAGATGCAATTGAAGCTGTGGAGGAAAGGGAATACTTCTGCACTTCTGGGAATATAAATTGGTTCAGTCACTGTGGAAAGCGGTTTGGCGATTTCTGATATAATTTAAAACAGAATAATCATTGGACCCAGTAAGCTCATAACTGGGTACATATTCAAAGAAAAATATATCATTTTACTATAAAGACACATGCAAATGCATGTTTACCTCAGCACTGTTTACATTAACAAAGACATGAAATAAACATAAATGCCCATCAGTGGTAGACTGGATTTTTTAAATGTAGCACATATACACTATGGAATGCTATACAGTCATAAAAAGGAATTAGATCATGCCCTTTGCAGCAACATGGATGGAGCTAGAGGTCATTATCCTCAGCAAACTAACTCAGGAACAGAAAACCAAATACCACATGTACTCACTTATAAGTGGGAGCTGAATATTTAGTACATATTGACATGAACAACAGACACTGTGACCTACTTTAGCGTGGAGGGTGGGAGAAAAGTGAGGATTGAGAAACTACTTATTGAATGCTATGCTTATTACCTGGATGATGAAATAATTAGTATGCCAAACCTCCACGACACACAATTTACTTATACAACAAATTTATACATGAACCCTTGAGCCTAAAATAAAAGTTTAATAATAAAATCATATAAGGACTCCTACTTGTGATATAATTAGTTATTATTTTTAAAAGATAATTGTTATAGTTAACTTGATTGATTTTCACAAGACTTGATCATGTGGTATTTGAGAGGAAAAAAAAAGATGGAATCAACAATTTAATGCTCATTAAGTTATACCAGAGTGTCCACTTAACTTTTGACAGAATTGAGCAACATTTTATATTCTTCCACTTGATCAATATATTTTCTTACTTGTTGGGTCAATGTTAAGACTCTACCATCCTAAGTCTCCAACATGTCTTTCCAAGCACATATTTATCCCCACACAGATTCATTGCTCTTTAGCTGTTTTAGATCATTGATAATTTACATAATGAAATAGTAACTTTTTAAAGTTTTATTGAGGTATAATTGACAAATAAACTTGCATATATTTAAGGTGTGCAACATGATGATTTGAGGTACCTACAAACTGTGAGATGATTACCACAATCATGGTAGCTAATACATCCATCACCTCACAAAATCACCATTTGCATGTGTGTGTGTGTGTAAGATGATAACATTTAAGATCTACTCTCAATAGATTTCATGCATATAAAAATTATTATCAACTATAGTTGCCATGCTGTGCATTAGATTCCCAGAATTTATTCATCTTAACACTAAGACTTTGTATCCTGTAATCGAAATTTCCCGATTTCCTTTATCCCACAGTACCTGGCAACCACCATTATACTCTGTTTCCAAGAGCTTGATGCTTTTAGATTGCCCAGAAAAGTGTGGTTATTCAGTGTGCATCTTTTTCTCTCTGGCTTATTTCACTTAGCATTGTGCTGTCCAGGTCACTTCATGATGCAAAGAGTAGAATTTTTTAAGGTCTGAATAATATTTTATATATATATATATATATATATAGAGAGAGAGAGAGAGAGAGAGAGAGACACACACACATATATACACGTATATATACCACATTCATATATATTATAATATGTGATATTATAATATATAATGTTCTAGATATATATTGCATTTTATTTTTTCATTCATTCTTTGAGGAGCACTTAGGTTGTTTTCCTGTCTTGGCTTTGTGAATAATGCTGCAGTGAACCTGAAAGTGCAGCTATCTCTTCAAGTACTATTTTAATTTTTTTTTATTTATTCCAAAGTGAGATTGCTGGATCATTTGGTAGTTTTAATTTTTTGAGGAATTTCCATACTGCTTTCCATAGTGATTATACCAATTTACATCCCCACCAACAGTGTACAAAACTTCCTTTCCTCCATATCCTTGCTTACACTAGTTTCTCTCATAATTTTTATTATAGCCATTCTAACATTATGAACTGATACCTTATTGTGTCTTTTCATTTTTTCATTTTTAATTTTTTTATTTTTAATTATTCTGAGTACACAAAGTTGTATACATTTATATGGTACATGTGAAGTTTTGATACAGATGTACAATGTGTAATAATTTACATTTCCCTCATTATTAGTGTTGTTGAGTGTTGTTTTCATCTACCTGTTGGCCATTTGCATATCTTCTGTGGAAAAATGTCTACTCAGTTCTTTTGAATAGACTTTTTAATATCAGATAATTATGGTTATTGTTGATATTGATTCATATGAGTTCCTCACAGATTTCTAATATTAATCTCTTATTAGATGTAGGGCTTACAAATATTGTATCTTATTCTATAGGTTTTCTCTTCAACCTGTTTATTGTTGATTGTTCCCTTTCTTATGCAGAAGGCTTTTAGTTTGACGGAGTTCATTTGTTTGCTTAGCTTTTGTTGACTATGCTTTTGTTGTAATATCTAAAAAGTTATTGCCAAGACAAATGATGAGTTTTTCTCTATATTTTCTTATAAAAGTTTTACAGTTTCACATCCTACATTTAAGTCCTTAATCTATATTGATTTAATTTTTGTGAGTGTTAAAAGGTAGAGGCTGATATGGTTTGAATCTGTGTCCCTGCCCAAATCTCATGTCAAATTGTAATCCCTAATGTTGGAGGTGGGGCCTGGTGAGAAGTGCTTGGATCATGAGTGTGAATTTCCCCCATTGTGCTGCTCTCATGATAGTGAGTGAGCTGATCGTTTACAAGTGCGTAGCACCTCCCCTCTATTTCTCTAGCTCCAGCTACGTAAGATGTGCCTATTTGCCCTTCACCTTCTGCCATGATTGTAAGTTTTCTGAGGCCTCCCCAACCATGCTTTCTGTGCAGCCTGAGGAACTGTGATTCAAGGAAATCTCTTTTCTTTATAAATTACTCGGTCTAAGGTGTCTTTATAGCAATGCAAGAACGGACTAAGACAGATGTCCAATTTCATTCTTTTGCATGAGGAAAAATTCTATTTTATTCTTTTTGATGCTATTTTAAATAAGATTCTTTTCTTTATGTCAGATAGTTTTTTTTAGTGTGTAAAATGCAACCTGGTTTTTGTATGTTGATTTTGCATCCTGCAGCTTTACTGAATTCATTTATTAGACCCAATAGTTTTCTGGTGGAGTCTTTGAGATTTTCTATATACAAGATAATGTCATCTGTAAATGGAGACAATTTAACTTCTTTCCTCCTGATTTGGATGTATTTTATTTCTTTTTCTTGCCTGATTGCTCTGGCCAGAGCTCCCAGCAATATGTTGAATAGGAGTGGTGAAAATGGGCACCGCTGTCTTGTCCTGCTCTCACAGGAAATTCTTTCAGTGTTTCACTGTTGAGTATGATGTTAGACATGTTGGGTTGTAATAGATGGCCTGTGTTATGCTAAGATACATTTATTCCAAACCCAAGAGATTCTTTCCAGAAAAATAATACATATATGCAAAGCTATGTGTGTTTTGTTATATCATGGAGTTTATAATTTTACAAATTTGATCACTCTTGTTTTAGAAAATTGATATGAATAATTAATGACTTGTGACTACTTGGGAGCTACCCTAATAAAGTAGTCAAATCTAAAAGGGTACAAATTCTGCAATAATTGTATGGAAAAAGTCAGACACAGAATTTTTATTTGGTCATAAAAGTGTTCTAAATTTTTTGGCTATCTTTTAAATGGAAATCCATGAAAATCCTTGGCCATCAAATAAATCTTTGCATTCTAGATATACAGTCATTTCACTTCTCTAACCAATTACATGACAAATAATTTTTATTTGTAAGGTAAAAATATAGGTATTATAAAAACCTTTGTTTATTTCAAATTTCACTTTGTAAACACTAAATATATCTTCATAAACAAAGTGTATATAACACATGCATTTGGAAGCTACCAAGGATGCTGTTTTACTAATTTATTATGACTATGCTTTTATTTCATTAACATTTCTTATTTTTGCTCACCAAATCATTTGAATTATTGTTTTACCTGAAAGTTTACAGGTATAGCTACTTATGAAGCCCATTTCATTTTATTTTGGACATTATTAATTCATTTTTATAGTTGCTTCCTGCCATTTCAGAAATCAGAATCTTAGGTACCAAAAATTTTCAAGAAACTCACCATGATAAATCTTGAAAATATATATGATTTTCTTACTTTTCATTAGTGTCTGGAAGACTACATCATAACTACATTAAGAAATGAATTTTTAAAAAGTTTGCAATTGATTATTGATGGAATGCATTGTGTTATGTTATAGGCCAAGTATATTTGCTTTTTACACTGCTTGTTAGGTATTTATAGTGTGTGCATGTGGTCAAAATTATTAACAATTAAGACATATGTCTCTTCCTTACAGGGCTTGTATCATTATACAATAAAATGTATTATGTACATGCTTTCCACAAATTATTTCCAATAAATGGTTGTGTAATTACATTTACTTTAGCATTTTGCTTTACCTCTTACCATTCCGCTTTACCAATTCCTTAAAAAATAAATAAATTATGTTTGCCAACATCCAGGTGCCCACTTTAAGCTTCGGTAATAATTTGGGACAAATGTGGATCAAAACAAGAGAGATTATATAGTTATAGGGGTCTTAAATTATTAAATACCACAGGTTAAGTTTTTATTTTATCTATTAACTGTATCCAATAAATGCTTGTTGTATAATTATTTTTACAAAGAGAGACATTCTACAATTTGGATTTTCATGTTAATTTTAAATAATAATCAATGACCAATTTCTGTTCTTTAGGAAGAAAAATGTATAGAAAAAATTTCTTGTTTTCAATAATCTTTAGTTGCACCAACATAACTAAGTATCTCCAGGCAATTGTCAAATTTATTTTTCATATAATGATAAAGCTTTTTTAGGACTCTAAAATATTTGTGAACTAATTCTAAATTTCACTCAAGATCATGATTTGTTGAAGTTTCTGAATACCTATTCTGTGTATCTTTTTTTTTTTTTTTATCTGTATGGCAGATACTTTTACAAAGATATTTATTAATTTGGTTCTATTTTCCATTTTCTGGCTAAAAGTAAATTCTTGGATTTGCCATCTCGTAAGGATCAAATTGTAGTTTAAGGGCCAATGTTTTACAAGCCAGCATTAAGAGAACCTCTTTCTGCTCTTAATAACAGTGAGCCACTAATATATTTTCATTTTAGTGTAAGTGCAGATTCACACCAACAGCTGTTTCTTCAATATTTCATATTTAAAATGTAAATTAGGATATGTATTATCAAGTATAAACATCCTACAAAATACCACTGACGTCATTGAAGTTCAAGTAACATTTTATTCTTGTAGCTTCAAGTGACATTTCAAATATGCAGCACAAATTAATTGCAAATATTTTCTGATTTTAAGAAGACCTAAAAATAAACTTAATTTCATTAAAAGAAATGTGTATATATGTGTGTGTATACATATATACTCACAAGTATGTGTGTATATATATACACACACACATACATACACACATATACATATATATTGCCTTTGATCACAGAATCCATAATGTTAAGCCTAATTCTATAATTACAGTTAATTATTTTTAAAAGAGATGATAAAACATAGCTTGCTTATATACAAAGTTTATTCAGCAACATCTAGGATATACATGAATCATTTAAAGATTTAAAGCTATTCAATTCACATGTGACCACCACATAGTTATTAAGCAACAATTAATAGAGTAAAAATTTCTAGTGTGCTCAATGCTTTTCATTGTGGACTGAATGTGTAAAATGTTCTTAATGTAGAGGACTGCTCTTATTCTTCCATTGTTTCTCTTTTTTAAACTATCTTGAGCTCTCTGAATGTACTACTTTTATAAACCAAAAATTAATTTACACATATACACACAAAAACATGTAGAACAAGGTGAGAAAAAAAGAAAATCATACCTTTTAATTGAAATATTTTCAATATCCATTCCTTCTCTCTACTCTCTCCTGAGCTGTCACTTCATCCCTCACTTTTACCAGATGATTACTGGATCAGCCAATAAAGGCAGTCTTGATTAGTGTGAAACATTGCGTGGCTACTGAAAAGTGCTGAGCAGGTAAAGAATAAATCAAGGGGAAATGAAGTACTTCTAACCATATGAGAACATGAGTCAATCAGTAATGAAAACAATTCATTATAAAAGCAAATCCTGAAAAAAAGGAACCTTTAGCTCATATGGTTTCCTTTGCTGTTTTTTAGTCTGCAGAGAAGTGAATCGAAGTGTCCTCAGATACTTAAACCAGATATAATCTCATTTACATTGATAAATTAAACTTGCAAAAGTTTTCCCTGAACAGCAGCAGAATATTTTTGGGTACAAGGGGGCCCAAAATTATTTTTATTGGAAATAAACAAAATCATATAAATAAATAGCATTCTATTGTCAGCTTTCATAAATAGGTATTACAAGCACCATCCTAATAAAGGTAGGGATATGGTTTGTCTGTGTCTCCACCCAGATCTCATCTTGAATTCCCACCTCTTGTGGGAGGGACCCTGTGGGAGGTAATTGAATCAAGGGGCAGGTCTTTCTTTTACTGTTCTCATGATAGTAAGTAAGTCTCACAATATCTAATGGTTTTATAAGGGGGAGTTTCCGTGCACAAGTTCTCTCTTTTTGCCTGCTGCAATCCACTTAAGAGGTGACTTGCTCCTCCTTGCCTTCTGCCATATTGTGAGGCCTCCCAGCCATGTAGGAATATAAGTTGCCCAGTCTCAGGTATGTCTTTATCAGCAGTGTGAAAATGGACTAATACAGGTAGTATAATAAAATTAAATATATACTATATATATCAAGAAAAATTTAGACTGATTATTGATAAAATGAGAAGCCATTAAAATAAATATTAAAAAATCATAACAAGCAGTGTGCATTTGCATTTCATATGCTAATATTTCAATTTGTTCATAAAACTTCAATAAGGAAAATATATATGGAATACATATTAATACATACAATTATACATAAGACATTACCTATGAAAACAAAGCATTTGAAAAAAGAAAGATCATGAAAAAAACTAAAGGTAGAATAAAAGAAGTTAAAGATAAAGCTAGACACAGACATGTATATATAAAGTCACATACAATTATTTGAAGTGAAGTGATAATTTATTCTAAAGTTTCCAGTGGCTCAAGGAACAGTAAAAATGTGATCATTTCAAAAATCACCGTGTTTAAAAGATTAAAAACATTGCCTTGGTTCATGAGAAGGATGAAGACAGAGAATAATCTCTAACTACCATCCTTATAGAGTTTTTATAAAAGAAGACCCTACACGATGTGGAAAATAGTATCCTTCAAAATGACACTACAATAAATAAAATCATGAATTCAAAATTTTCTATGAATTCTGACATATATGTACCTCAAGGCAATCTCAGAGTAAAATGTCAAAATTTCAGTTTAGTAAAGGCAGACCCATGAAGTTCAAAAGCACTATAATATAAAATTGAAGATCTTGTATCATGTGGCTTGATCCAGGATAAAAAAATACATATATATATATGGATATAAATATGATACAGATATAAACACACAAATATATACTTGAGAGATAGATACAGACATAGAGATGTAAAGTTATATTTTCAAATGACATTAATTGTTACAACCTTGAAGCAGAAGGTCTACACTTTATCCAAGTAACTCTTTACCAAGTGACTAATATATATTTGGACACTTTAAATTGGGTATAGTTTGATGTTTAGAGTGTGGTGATATGACAGAAAAGGATACATAGAGTGCGTTAGGTACCTCTTCCACCTGCTCTAACTGTACTTTCTTCCTCATATTGTGTCCTTGTTACACATTTTAAATTCCTCATCTCGTAAAACCAAGAACCCTGTGAACTTAAAGTTTAGTTCTCAGAAATCAAAGCATTGGATAATTCGAGGTAGATGCTTATAAATATTTGTGAATTAATTAATCAATGATTTTCATGAGTGAAATAGGAGATAAAATGTGTTGGAAAATGTCAACAATCATGGACCAAAAGTAAGTTAGAAATAAAATAAACAAAACAAAACTTTTTCTTTTTATTTCCTAATTAATTATATAATGGATTTCTCATAATATTTTAAAATGCTTGTAAAGTACTGGGAAATAGCATCTCAAAATGTTAGAAATTTAAAAAACAAAACTGAAAACCTAGTTTGCATTTATAAGAAGTTTTTTTTTAATTAAATATCTTTGAGAACAAATAGATGCTGAAAATATGAAAGAAATATTAACCACATTCAAAATCTATAGTAAAAATTGAGTTCAGTAAATATAATTTTAAAATTAGGTTAATATGGGGTCTTTGCATATTTGTCTAAAAATGGAATTGAAAACTGAACTTCTACAACTTCTTCACTTAAGACTTGTTTTATAATATATCTTCATATTATAAGACTGTGTTACCTTAATGACTTAATTGTGAGTACAATCATTTATCATTTACAGTTTCCTGAGTTGCAACATGAGAGAAATCAATATGCATGAAAAAGAGGATCATAAAAAAATGCTGTGATCACAGGCAATGAAAAATAAGGTGATAGATTACTTTGCCTCTGCCCAGTCTTATCCTAGAACTATAAATAAGCATGCAAGTGAACAATCTTCTTTCTCTGTATTTTATCCAATTAAAATGAAGAGAGGAGTTGACACCGTAATTCAGATAGATTCAGGTTTAACTTTGGAGGTTTGAATGAGCTAGATTAACTACCTTTCACATCGTTGCTCATTGCTTCCATTTACATTTGCCGCTTTGAACTTGTTAGCTCATTGGCAAATATGATTGTATATAGACAGTCTTGGGGTCTGGACAAAAAATAAGACACTGGAGAGAATTAAATAGGCAGAGAATATGTAAAAACCTAATGTGAATTAAAAAAAAAAAAAAAAACTAGTTTGGCTATGGATTTTCCCTAACAAGGAGCCCCAAGAACAGAAATGGTAATTGGTTTTGCTCATTGCTATATTCCCAGGGCCAACCACTGAATGTGCCACTTAGATCCCAATAGATATGTATTAAATTAGTTTTGAGAGTTGCCACTGTGGGGGAGAAATATTAGTTAGTCCCAGCCTATGGAAGCCATGTGTGAACTATTATATGATACATATAGAAAGAATGTATTAGACTCTTTCACAATGTATCTGCTCTAAAAATACTTTTGGAATGTGGAGAATAACTATATTTTTTGTGTTATGGAGAAAAAAAGCAGCTTATTTTTATTAATAACTCAAAAAATCTAAAGAATATTTTGATACATTCCCTCTTAGAAAGCAGCTGGTAGATATCTTCCGTGTTGCAGCAAACCAAATTACTCTACGGTTTGATACAGAACAGCCTTCTGATCTATCCTGGCTTGCCCAATTTGTGGTGTTTCCTCAGCATGCTTAAGGAGGGGTTTGTTATAATGTGGAAAATAAGGCATTTTATTACCATCAACTGATCCTTGCACTTAAAGGTGATTTATCTTCAGCCTTCTCTGCAGCATGTTTCCTGGCTACAGGCTAAAATGTTAATAGATTTTCTAACTTTGCTTGGATTATATGAGATATAATAGCAACCATTACTAAGACATCAAATTATCTTTTTCTATCTTTTAATACAATTAAAAACACAGTCATATATTATTCACATAGGCAATTTTATGATTCTTGAGTATTACATATTATAGTTAATTTTTATTACAAAGAAGCCAGATTTTTAAATATCTATAGTAGAGGAAACAAAGTACTATTTGAGCTATTTCTTTTTTTCCTGTCTTCATGGCCAAGTGGATTTATTTAGGATCTACCCATTGTTTTGGCATATTGCAAGAGTCAGAACAGTCCCAACATCTAAAACACAACTCAGTTTGTTGGGAACACATAGACATCAACAAACTCAATAATCATTAATAATTTCATGCTAAGCTTTTAGCAAAATGTCATTTGAAAGCAAAAGAGGTATTTGTGACTCAATCTGTGCTATGAAATAGGCACTAATTTCATATTTAAATATTTAAAAATTTTATAATTTATTTTTTCATCAACTGATACATTAATGTGTTCAAGTATTATTGAATTTCTCTTCAGAGCACTGGCCCAGGGATTTACTTTAGTGAAACATCCACCCACTAGCTGCCAGTGTTCTGAAATAAAAGAATCTGGCCTTTTCCCATATCCTCCCATGAAGACTCACACAATGACAGTGTCTCCAAGCCTAGGGGCTATAAAGACAAATGCAATCACTGCAAATGAGTGTCCACTGGGAAATTGCTGTCTTTGGACTCTTATGAACATCAAATGCCAACTTCTACACAGCTGTTTTTAACCTTGGGCAATTTATTTTACTGTCATGTACTTCAGATTTAAAATATTTAAAATACAAATAATAGTATTGATTTCATGAATATTAAAATATCATGAAAATAATAGGTACAATGCATGACATGTCATCAATAAATAAGAGGTATTACTCATTTTTTTCAACAACTATTTGAGTGCCTAACATATACTGGCAGTATTCTGGTTACTGGCAATGTAGCAGTGAAAAAGAGAGACAAGTCTCTACACTTGCGGAAATCAGTTCAAACCTTAGTTTACATTAGTTAACACTATCACTTTGGGCAAGTTATTCCTCCAACCATTAATGTAAAGTATTTATTAAGTTTTTTCTGTTATATTCTTACTTTATTTTATTTACATCACTTGGTATTACTGCCATTATCTTATAACATTTGTGAGAATTGGGTGGCTGACAGTTTCATCTATTACTACATATCTAGCACTTGGAACAGTATGATTAGTAATCACTCAATAAACAGTCCTCAAATAACGAATAAACTTAGTTACCTTACCTATTATTAAGTCTCTTAATCTTTAAACTAGGAACCAAAATGGTATATATCTTATAAGGTTGTTGGAAATATTAAAAGAGATAATAGAATGGAGTCTTGGAGATGCAATTACTTTATCAAATAATAGTGGAGGTTTTTTCATATAACTATTTTTGTTCTTTGAATGTTCAATCATTGATTCCAGTCAAGTATTATTTCTGAGAGGAAAAAACATATTTCTGGAAGAGAAACATGAAATCCATAAATAAAATAAGTCAATATCACTACTAAGATCTACAATGACATAGTATCATTAAACATTAGCTGATTGCAGTGTTTGCATCATGTTGCAGATCTCACAATGAACGTGTCTCTTGCACTCTGCTCCTCCGTCTATGTACTGGTAAATAATGACTGAGTGTCTCCACTTTGTTCCCCTACCACCATTCAGTACAAGCTCTTCTAAAATATAGCAAATGATTTCAGTCCCACACCTGTTTCAAATCGTTCTCTCAGACAAGTATGTTTGAAATACTTCTCACATCTTTACTCCCCTACTTCCTTTATTCCCTTTTCTAGACTTTCAAAAATCTTTCCAATTTAATTCTTGAAAAGTTCTTCCTTTCTGTTTCTATCAGGGACCAGAGTCTTAGTTGTACGTTTCTGGGATAATACACTCATTTCTATTGACCTTCTCTAATTTAGCCAGCAAATAATCACCAGATTTTTAAAAAATGTATCATCATACTAATCATATTCTCTCCCTAATGAAATCCCATTAGAACCTCCCCATTGTCTGTTAAAAGAGGATTAAGCTCTTTACAGAACTGCCCTCATGGGCATGCTAACTGTGCAATCAGAGTCGCATACTTAGAAACACTCCATGTTTGGTTTATTGATCTGCTGCTACCATCTTGAAATTCTTAATATTTTTAAACAAAGGATCCCATATTTTCAATTTGCCTTGGGCTCTCCATATTATGTAGCCAAAACTGAATACTTAGCCTGTCATCCAATTAACAGTCCTTTCCAATCTCATTAATCACTAATGGCATCCTTAAATTCCTAAATTAATTAAGGTTGCAATACTTACTATTCCTCACACATTACTGGGATGGCTAATTTTACATATCAAATTGGGCTAAGTGCTATCGAGACAGCTGGTAAAACATTATTTCTGAGTGTGTCTTTGAGGGTGTTTCTGGAAGATATTAGCATTTGAATCAGTAGACTAAGCACAGAAGTTCCACCTTCCCCAATATGGAGTGGGCATCATTCAATTCCTTCAGGGCCCAAATAGAACAAAAAGGCAGAAGAATGGAGAATTTCTCCATCTATTCATGAACTGGGATATTCATCTCCCTCCTTCTTCAGACATCAGAGTTCCTGGTACCCAAGGCTTCAGACTTCATGGTTTATGCTGGCATACCTCTGCCACCAGCATTCCACCTCCCTGGTTGTTAGACCTTTTGCCTCCGACGGAAAATGATGTCATTGGCTCTCCTGGTTCTCAGGCCTCCAGACCCGCACCGAATTACACCATTTACTTTTCTGGTTCTCCAGCATATTGTTTGACTTCTCAGCCTCCATAATGATGTCAGTCAATTTTCATAATAAGTTTCTTCTTGTATATCCATCCTGTTGTTTGCTCCTCTGGAGAACCCTAAGTAATAAAATTATTATCTTCTTACCTTTTATTACATATCTTCTACTCAGTTAAAAACACTCTTCATTTCCTACCTGAATCAAGACCAGCTCACACTGAGCTTCATGAAGTTATCTGACCACTGAGACACAGTAAATTGCTCTCAAAAATGTGTACAGCATTTTTGATTGGCAGTACCCATTAGACAGTTTTTTTTATTTTATTATTTCAATTTCCTGTAAACTATTGTTACTGTACCTAATTTAATAATTCCTTAAGAAGGGATCACTACTTGTTAGATGTTTTATAGGCCCAATATATTTATCAAAGTGCTTATAATTACTACTCAATGATTATTTTGCCAAAAAAGTAAACTGCCTAAATTACCCTAATAGATTTGTTTATAAAATTCAAAAATAAGCTATATAAAATTTTTCTGAGATAATCTGCCCTACAATTTATTTATCAGAGTGAAGGAAAATAGAAAAACATTTCTCCAGACTATGATAATTTGAGGAAAAATTTAAAATAATATATATTTAAATATATATATTTAGAGAGAGAGTGAGTTTAAAATTTACTTCAAAATTACGTATTTGCCTGTAGTCATCTCAGCATAATTCCTGGAATGTTACCTTTCTGCCATAGAATGCCTAAATTATTTATTTTATACCCCCAAGTAATCACAACAAGACATTTATTTGTCCTTCTGGCCTCCCACCTAGGTTCCATGGTTGCTCTAAATGACCACCATATCTACTCCATGTCCCAGAGTTGAGATAATTTGTTGACACAAATATTGACCAAGAATAAAATTTTTTTTGAAAAATAGTCCACTGATTACTTGAAAAAATAATGCACTGATTGCTTTGAATTTCAAAGAATATGCAGCTGCAAGAAATATAACTAAAATTTAGAAACAGTTATTAACAGCAGCTAAAATTTTGTTCTATTTTTCACTATGAATGAGTAGTCTTATGCTTTATATTTCTGATATCACAATCCCAATAGTTGCCTTTTTAGGAAAGCCAATACTTAATTTCTGTTGCTTAAATATGCCATTTAATAGACAAAACCTAGTTTGTGTTAAGAACAATTTAAGCAATACAGTCCAGATATCTGATAAACACCCTTAGTTTGAAATAGTTTTAGAATATTAATTGAACCTTCTACACATAGAAAAAGCAAACATTCTCCCAAATAAATGTTTCAGAATAACAAGTTTTCTCCTGATTTTTAGCCTGCTTTAGAGTATTGTTCAACTGTAGTGTTTTGTTTCTATTAATTACATTTGTTATTCTTTTTATAGGTCATAATATTCTTGTTTATTTGTGTGTCAAAGTTTCTTGTTGCAAACTAGATATTCTAAATAACATAATGTGGAAATCCTGGAAATAAATTCACTCTTCCTAAGGGTTTGTTGTTGATACTGTTTTCGTTGTTGCTTTCTGTTTGTTTAGTGATTTTGTTGAACTAATTCTGTAAAATATGTATTCTTTATAGTGCGTGATCATTGAAGACTCAGTTAGCTTGCTGGTCGCCTAATAATTAGATAGAAATTTCCCTAAATGCCTTGAAACAGTAAGTCTTCCACCTTTTGCCAAGACATGCTGTGTGAGTGTTGGGTTATGCCTTCATCATTCCAGGAGCTTACAACTGTGTCTTATCAGGCTAACTTGTTGCTTGCATAGAGCCCCATTGCTAGCCAGAGGTGAAATTCTTAGGCCTTCTGAAGTCTTTCTTAGTCATACACAAGCCCTGCTCACCTTCAAGGCCTTCTAGAGCCCCAGGAATATACTGCAGTTTTTTAAGCCTCCTGTGGACATCTCACTCTACAAGTTTTTATTTTTAGTTTTTTGGCAATCCTCTTGTTTGCTTCAACTGGTATCACTGCCATAGGCAGCCAATGTTGAATTAAATGCCTTAAGGGAAGGTCTTTCTTCAAAGATTCCAGTCAAGTAAAATAAAGACAACTTCTGTGAAAGGAGTTTTTCATGTGAGTTTCCTGACAGGTCTAATTGTGACAATGCTGCAGAAGTGGGACATTTTGAGTTGCTTCAAACCCATTCTGTTCCCTCCAGTGTCTGCTAAGCTGCTGGTTTTCACTATGATTGTAGGACTGCGATTTTCAAGTCAACTACAGAACTACGGCAAATTAAACATCAAAAAGTCATCTTTTCTTACTGAGATTTAGCCACTTTATTACTAGTGCATCTGAGAGTGTTTCTCCATTCCTTTTTTTGACCTATGAGTTCTTTCTTCACTTAAAAGTAAAAGGAGTTGGTTTTAATTGGCATTAGGAAACCCTGGATATGATTTAAGAAGTTAGGATATAGAACTATTGTTTCTCCAACTCTCATCATTGTCTCTGCAATTCTAATTCATGAGCAAAACGTTAAAAATCAGCACACTAGGAATTTTGTAGCAAGATGAGAAGCTGTGATATTGCAGGAAAACTAAAGAACATGAAACTACAAGAAACATCTCACCCAGACACAAACTTTCACAGCCAGAAGTGACTAATTGATGGCTATAAAAAGACACAAAAAATACTCTGAGTATTTGCTCTGACCTCATCTTCTTTTACAACATGTTACTTAATCATAATTTAAAATTATTAGCTTCAACATTTTTGAGAAACCTAATATTCAGCACTCTGGTTCTATTTGTGTTTACCGACCTTTCTAAAAGCTACTCTTATTCCTCAGTTCTCCAGGAAGAGAAGGGGAACCTGCTCCACTCCCCAACAAAACAGCAGAGAAGCAAGTCATTCCCTTTCCATTCCCTTATATTCATAATCTCCTTCAAATACTCTCTCTCCCCTTACTAAGGAAGGAATTGAACAAGATCCATCTGTTTACACTGCAACTTTGACAGTTAATTCTTCAAGGGACTACCTTAACACTGGAGAAGAGATTAAAAAAAAGAGAGCTGACGTATCTATAGTCATGTAATAGGTATCGTATTAGAACTTTACAATCATCGTTTCATGTAACTACCACAATTACTGTACCAATGAAACAATGAAACTCAACATTTTCCAGCTAATAAGTCATAGAGGGAAAAAAATCATAGTTTTGCATAATTCTAGTCCATGCTCTTACACTGCTTCTCTTTTTCTTTCTTTGTAGCCCATGTACACCCTCCCCACAACCTATACATAGTTCTATTTCCAGCTCCACTCGGTAAAAAAATAATAGTAACAATAATTTAATATTTAAGCAACTAATCTCTCTCTCTCTCTCTCTCTCTCTCTCAACAGTCTCACTCTGTTGTGTAGTCTGGAGGGCAGTGGCGTTACCATAACTAACTGCAGCCTTGACCTGACTATCCAGGCTCAAGTGATCCTCCATTATAGCTGGGACTGCAGGCATGTGCTTCCACACCTAGATATTTATTTATTTATTTATTTAGTTAGTTAGTTAGTTAGTTAGTTAGTTAGTTAGTTAGTTAATTTTTTTTTTTTTTCTAGAGGCAATGTCTCACTATGTTGCCCAGGCAAATATCAAACTCTTGGGTTCAAGTGATCCTCTGACCTCAGCCCCCCAATGCATTTGCTACAGGTGTGAGCCACTGCACCCAGCCTGAAGCAATTAATTTCTTAAATAAAGTACAGAAGCCACAGAAAAGTATAGAGACTTCCACAATTAAGTTTTCTTTAATATCGAAGTATGATTCCTGGAGTATCTAATCTAGGCAACCGAAGGGGAGTTCAGTCTTCCTGATTTTTGGAAAAGATCATGTATTTTCTGATTGTTTCTTGCCACCTCTCGTTTTGAAATGATGCCCAAGTAGCACTGATATGCTTTTCTAACCATTTTGAAAAGCAATTGTTCTTTACTCATGCTTCTTCACTGTGTCTGAGCTCAATATAGGTACGTTTTTCTCCAGAAATGGCATCTCAGCACAAGGAAAGTGTACAAAACAGAAAAACAAACAAACAAACAAACATAAGCCCTTAGTGAGTGATGCCTGCCATAGCCTATATAGAATATAGTTCACCAAAATATAATATACATATATTCTATAAGTATGTATATTTACATTCTAATTTTAAGCATTAAGTTAATTTTATTTGAATTTATTGGAAAATAAAATATAGTGAGAACTTAATTGCTATATTTCACATTACATTTACTTCATACAATAGGTATAAACTAAAGAGAGCATTTTAAGACCTTAACAGATATTTCATCAAAGAAGATGTACAGATAGCAAATAACCATGTGAAAACATGCTACACATCATATGTCATCAAGGAAATGCAAATTAAAATAATAAGATACCAGTACACACTTGTTAGAATGGCCAAAATCCAGAACGCTAATTATACCAAATGCTGGAGAAAATATAGAGCAATAGGAACTCTCATTCACCGCTGGTAGAAACACAAAATGGTACAGCAACTTTGGAAAACAATTTGGTGGTTTCTTCCCAAATTAAATGTACTCTTACCATATGACCCAGCAATACATTCCTTGGCATCTACGTGAAGAAGTTTAAAACTTATGTCTACACAAACAAACTGCACATTAATATTTTTAATGGACTTATTTATAATTGCCAAAACTTGGAAGCAACCAAGATCTCCTGAAGATGTCCTTCAGTAGGTGAATAGGTAAATAAACTGGTGTATCCACACCATGGGATATGATGTAGCACTTTTTAAAAAAAGAACGATCAAACCACAAAAAGACAAGGAGGAACCTTAAACACATATTAGCAAGTTGAAGAAGCCAATCTAAAAATGCCACATACTGTATGATTCCAACTATATGATATTCTGAAAAAGGCAAAACTGTGGAGACAGTGTAAAAAAAAGATCAGTGGTTGTCATGGATTGGGGGAGGCAGAGATGAATATAAGGAACACAGTGAATTTTTAGGGTAAAGTAGTCTGCATAATACTATAATGGTAGATATTCATCTAAACCCATAGAATGTATAACACTAACAGTGAACCCTAATGTAAACTATAAACTGTGGGTGATAATGATGTATCAAAGTAGATTAATCAATTGTAGTAAATGTACCACTCTGGTGGGGCATGTTGATAATGGAGGAGGTTATACATGTGTGAGAAAAAAGTGAATATGGGAAATCTCTGTACCTTCTTCTCAATTTCTCACTTATTTTAAATGTACAATTAAATTTTTTTCGTCTATAGTCACCCAGTTATGCTAACAAATATTAGGTCTTATTTACTCTCTCCAACTATGATTTTGTACCCATTAATTCTCCCCACTTCCACCTGCCACCATGCCTGGCCAATTTTTGTGTTTTTAGTGGAGATGGGGTTTCACCATGTTGACCAGGCTGGTCTCAACCTCCTGATCTCAAGTGGTCTGCCTGCTGTGGCTTCCCAAAGTGCTGGGATTACAGGCATGAGTCACCACATGTGACCACCTACAATTTATTTTTGAATTGTCTTATCCTTACTGTATATTCTGGATATAACTGATTTTATTGTAACTATGCTTATAGTTTGATAACTACTATGTTAATGGAATATTTTGAAAAACAAATGTTATTAATGTGAATGTTAGCATCTCAATTTTTGTTTTATAGTTAATGTTCAAGAGTCCCGAATGATAATCATTTGCCTATGCCAATATCAAAAAGATATTGCTCTCTCCCATTTTTTTTCGAGGCTACAAATTTTGAATCTTTACTCATAGGTTTGTAATCGATATAAAATTATTATATGTGAGTGTTTTCATATAAATGAAATAAATGTCTTATTTTCATTATGTTCTTACTTTCTATGTACAGCCCCATTTGTCAAAAAAAAAAAAAAAAATCTTTCCTCTTTTAATTACATTGAAGCACTTGTTGCAAATCAATTGAATGTATATATATTAGTCTGTTTTAGGACTTTTTTCTGTGGTCAGTTGATTTTTTTAAAACTGGAGCACACTGTCTTGACTACTATTTCTATATAATAATTGTTGAAATCTAGTTACATAGATCTTCAAAGTAAATTTTTAAAATTGCTTTGGATATTTTAAATCCTTCAGGTTTTATATAAATTTTGCAATAACTTCATAAATTGTTTTTAAAACTTATCATTTGTGACTACAATGAGGTTAGTGTGAATCTAGAAATAATTTGAAAAGTGACATCAAAATTGAGTATTACAATCCATGAACATAGTATTTCTCTCTATTTATTTGAATTTTTTTTTTTTCCACCCATGTTTTGCAGTTTTCTATATAGAGTTTTTACATATAGGTCATTAAATTACTCTTCAGTATTTTATAACATTTGAATCTATTTTGAAAGCATGGCTTTTCAATACAAATTAAGACATGGAAATAGCATCCAGTCTTCATAATCAAGCAGATCCTGATTTCAAAACCTAATTCTTCCACTTACTGGTTTTATGATCTTGAGTAAGCCTCTTCAATAGTATATTTTCTTAGCCATAAAATTATGAAGAAATATGTAATTGTATTAATCAATAATTTTGTTTATTACTTCATGTTGACCTTGCTCTTCTTTTGATTTGTATATCCCATTGTATGAGTAATGCCAAGAGGCACAATCCAAAAGACTAAATGTTTATTTTCCCCAACTTCCTTGATTGTGAAGAAATGGACACATGATCAAGGCTAAGTCAGTTACTTACAATTACCCTGGGTTTTAATTCTGAACTATTTTTAAAAAGTACAGCAGTAAAGAGGAATAGAGAATTAATTTTGGCCACAAGGACACCAGCAGAAAAAATGAAGTTTACAGAGACAAATTAACAACAAAGCCAGCAATCAGCTCAACATTTCCTGCTGGCAGTAAAGTAGCTGGAGCTGTGGAATCCTGTTATTGTTTCCAAACACTCTTTGTGTTGGAAATGTGGTTGTGGTTTGGCTGTCTATCCCTCTTTGTTTATGCTATTTTGTGAGCTTTGTTGTATAAACTTTCTGTGGATTCCATGAGATAGACATCTATGAGGTATTCTCATCCCTTGCAAAATGTTCTTTGTCTGTTTAAATTATCCATGTTCAACTTGTATTGCTTTCTACTAAGAACTCTAGCTAGCACTCTGCTTCGCAGCATTTGTGTAAGAATTAAATCAAGTAAGTAAAGAAAATGACACAGTGCCTAATACTGCAATTCTGAAATGTTCTTTAAACTTCTCACTCAATATCTATTTTAGATCATGGAAAATATGAAGCATTAAATTAATTAACATCTTTAACGAATAATCAAATCCCTCCAAATTCATGGTAACGTTTTATATAATAATGCATGGATGTTCCTAGACCAAATTAAGAGTTGGGCTGCCATTTCTTGTGGCCCAATAATGAAATACAGATGAACTGGAGAGGAAGACAGTTTTTATTTCTGTAACCAGTTACAGGAAGAAGGCCTGAAAATTAACACCAGACCAACTCAAAATTACAACGTTTTCCAGAGCTTATGTACCTTCTAAGTTATATGTCTATGTATAAATTTGTGTTCGTCTAAAGACATAAGCAATTAACTTCTTTTAATCTATAAGGAAGGTCTGAGTTTTAAAGACCTTCCTCTGGAACCTCAGAAAATTGACTTAATCTAAACGGGTCCAGGTGCTGGGCTGATTACCTTAATCTTGTCTCCTGCTAAATCACGGAGGTTTGGGGAGTTCCTTCAGACTCCCAATATACTTGTCTGTGGAGGCCTAGGAGTTTCTTCATACCCCCAGTAAAACTTGTTTAATCATGCTTTAAGGTTCAGGAAAGGCCTGGGCAAAGCTCTTGGTGGGCTTCTGTTACATTCCAGACTTTTTATAAGGGTACTGGCTTTTAATATTTAACTTAACCTCTGAGTCAGTACTGAAACAGTTGTTTTGGAGGCCTGTGTTAGTGAGACCTGGCCTGCCACATGGATATAACAGAGGATTTCTAAATTAATTGAATTGCCTGGACTTACATAAAATCAAAATATCTTAAACTTAAAAAGCTGTAAACATACATTAATATCTAGAAAAAGAAGGGAGACGTAATCCCTAAGTTTGAGTATTCACTCAAAGTCATTTTAGCCTGAAAGTTCTCAGGGAGTAAACAGAAGAGATGCAAGAAATATAGCATTGAAACTGTTTCTGTGCAATATTTATCCAGCATTTATACAAATTCTAAGCATTAAAATAGTAGTTTCTCTCTAGAATTTGAAAGGGCACAGGATGCAAGCCCACTCCACCCTGTTGCTAAACCTTTGTCCTGCTCTCACAAACATATTGTAAAGATGTTGTAAGTTCCTGTTTTTCTGTGGCATGGCAGGGTCACAGGACGCGTTTAAGTATTACCTGCTAAACCCGTTGTGAAACCTGTCACAATATGATTAACTGCCTTTGTGTGAGACTGCTTTCCTGCCTCAGGTTTGCGAAAACAAGCCCTGCCCTGTCCTGCGAGCCCCTGATAAACGTCATCAGAGTTTCAAAATTAACGGAAATATCAGAAATGGCGGGAACCAATCATAATAAGCCGAATCGCCTTGTTCAAATATCAGCCAATCATACATCCAGTTTGTACAATGACTCTGTGCCTGTTTACCCCAGACTATATAACACTGTCCTGAGCCCAGTTGGGGAGCTCTCCGGCCGGGCTCCTTTCACCAGTGAGTGAGAGCTCCAGGTTCGAACCTGTAATAAAGATCCTTGCTGCTTGGCTTTGACTCTGGACTCTGGTGGTCTTCTTCAGGGAATAAACGGTCTGGGCATAACAAATTGTGTCCCATTTTATGCCAATAACATTTTATCATCTTTTTTGTTTTTACTTCAGTTGGGTGTTTGTTTGAAAGCTTTATGAAGTTTTCTCTAAAAGATCCCTAATTTTTATTAAGTGGCATTCTGAAGTATTTTTCTAGAAACAGGTACTTTGTTCAATTAATTTTTGCTCTAAAACTTACTTTTCTATTCTTGTCTCATATGAAGTAAATATATTATTTATCCACTCTGTTTCCTGTATGCTTTAAAAGCTTGTAAAACACATTACTACATCTTACAAACTTCATTTGGTAAAGGTATTGAACAAAGATTTTTATATTATTAACTAGACCTAAGGAGAATATTTGTTACCTATTCTTTGTTGTCCATTGCACCATGATTGGTTATATTACATCCTATTTCTTTTTTTAGATTAGGTTTCTTCTACATAGCACAAAATGGTTTTCACCCAGACCTTGGAGTCACTTGGATAGAAATGTGAATCCCTGGATTATTAAGGAGTATTAACAAGTACAGATAGATTTACTGGATTGGCCACAGGAATAGAAGTTAGAAGACCTGGTTTAAATCCCAAACGCAACATTTTTGTTGTTGTTGTTATATGGTTTCGGGGAAATTAAACACCAACCTCAGCTTCTGTCAACTATAAAATGGGGATACTGGGCCGGGCGCGGTGGCTCAAGCCTGTAATCCCAGCACTTTGGGAGGCCGAGACAGGCGGATCACAAGGTCAGGAGATCGAGACCATCCTGGCTAACCCGGTGAAACCCCGTCTCTACTAAAAAATACAAAAAACTAGCCGGGTGAGGTGGCGGGCGCCTGTGGTCCCAGCTACTCGGGAGGCTGAGGCAGGAGAATGGCGTAAACCCGGGAGGCGGAGCTTGCAGTGAGCTGAGATCCGGCCGCTGCACTCCAGCCCGGGCGACAGAGGGAGACTCCTCTCAAAAAAAAAAAAAAAAAAAGAAAAAAAAAAGAAAATGGGGATACTTTAGATAATATGTCTGTACCCTACCTACTTCCAAGTAACACCTTGAGCACTGGTGTGATATATGTGAGGGCAATTTGCTAAACTGAATAGCATTTCAAATTGCTTCTCTCTAAGAAAGCACTCATCACAATGTCTGGTAATTATCTGTTAACTTGTCTGTCACCCCTTCTAAATTGCTTCCTCCTTGAAGAAAAGATGAATGAATGAAAATGTAAATTACAAGTTACAGAGCCAATAAGAATGTCATAGTACTTGTAATCTAAAAGATTTTCACCACTTGCTGTGCTTCCACAATCTTTTTTCTTCTTTAAATTTAGAAAGAAATTGTATAAACTATGTTCCTACAGTCTTTTGCTTTTTTTTTTTTTTTTTTTTCTTGTTTTCTTCACTATAAAATAAGAGAGAGTTGAAAGAGAGAGCTTGGGGTTATAAAAATGTTGCTATAGTAGACAATAGCATATATATATATAAGAGAACTACTATTGTAAGTAATTACTAAGAGAAAGAAAAGATTTAAACTGCCTTTTTAATTAAAGCTGTGGTTTTTATATCAAACATCTTCTAGCAATATGAACTAATTTCCCACTGTAGAGTTATACAGGAAGCATATATTAATACAACAATCTTTATTGTTACAATTAAGCCTTAGAGCCAAAAAGAGAGTTATGTAATTTATAATGGCAGAGAAAGAGTCATTTCTGCATCTGTGATTATACTTTTGATACCTGTTTTTATGCTTTGAAAATGTGCTGGAATCATTTATTCCTTAGCATGTAGAAAAAACGTGTTTCTTTGTTTTTATTTGAGGATGTCAATGGATGAGTCATTACCTAATTTATTTTCAGTTTCAGTGTTATTTTTTCTAGAATCTGGTAGAAAAACTCTTTCACTTTAGTAAACAAAGTTGGTAAAATATAATTACTCTAATTCTTTCCTTTCGCTTTGGGGAAAAAACCCTCAAAAGAGTTTCTATCACAGAAAATATCTGTGCTTTTTAGTTACGTGAAGTTTCATTGAAAAGTTACAACTCTGGCTGGGAATTAACAGATGTAAACAAACAAGGAAATATAATAATTATATGGAGATATAGCAAGTAAACCATCTTTCTGACTTTTCCTTTATCAAATATTCATTGGATATATTTTGTACATTGGCCAAGTTAATTATTACTGTAGAAATGTATTTGATATACATTATAGATCACAGTATTATAGTCATCAAAATATTTGGAAAACAGTCCCATGATGATAAATTCTTTTATTTACATAATGTATTTCGAAAGCAGGGCCCTTCAGTCTTCACATATATTCAGTTCTGTTTCTTTTATATGGACAACAGATTGGTAATCCAAACTATCAGTTTGTTTAAAATTTCCCTCAATTCTATATGCAGAGTAGTCAGAATACAGTAATAGCATTGTAGAAAAAAAAAAAATGAGTTCTTGTCACATGACCAGGAAAAGTTAGGCACATAGACACAGTGTAGGGTAAGTAGGGCAGGGCTTATTGGGTGAAAAAAAAAAAAAAAAAAAAACTCTCCACAAAGTGAGAGGTAGTCCTGCTAGCAGGTTTTCCACCTCACAGATTGAATTCCAGGTTACCACACAGGAACAGGAGGGGCCAGGCTCCTCACCCCTGCAAATGGCATGAATTTCCTGAGGCTCCACTCCATCCTCCCAGTGTGCAGGCTGCCAGAAGATTCTTCAGGGACCCCTTTTTACTTGACTATCTCAATAGGGAGTATAACATGTTACATTCTTGAAGTTTAAGTAACAGGATTGGATATTTAGTCCTGGCTCCACATCTTTGTGTGTGTTCTTAGAAACATTAACCTGTTGTCTCCATTTTCTCATAGAGGAACAAGTTTGACAATGATACTTAACTTATGGGGGGGGAGGTGTTTTTGTCGCTTGTTTGCTTTAATGTTCTATGGGAATATTAAATATCAATATTCCATGGGAATATTCTATGTAAATCTCCTAGGAGAGTGCCTGGCCCAGAGTAGGTGCTCAAGGAATACAAACTGCAATCTAATTACTACTGCTCATATTTTTATTATTAATGAACACACACGAGTGGATTAACCACCTCAACATCCACCCTTGATCTTTTTCTCCTGCTATTTGACCACAGGCATGTAAGTAAAGAGAGAAATGTAAGCCAAAAATAAAATTCTAAGGCCCCCAACCAGCTGAGGGCTCTCTTAAAATTTAACTTGAAAGACTAGTTCAGGTCATGACAGGAAGTGGGAGTCAGACATGCCTCATTATACCTTTCCTGCATTAACATCAACAATGGACTTTAAGTCATAAGAAATATTTTATAACCTCTTCTCTCTGAGGGCAACTATCTGAAGACTTCCTCTGCATGATTAAACTTTGGTCTCCACAACATCTTACTGCAACCCACACTTTCCTTTCTATTGACCCCAGGATTTTAGATAAACTAAACAATTGTCAAATCAGAAAATGCTTAAATCTATCTGTAAGCTGGAAGCCCCCACTTCAAGTTGTCTCACCTTTCTGGACCAAACCAATGTATTCCTTAAATGTATTTGATTGAAGTCTCATGTCTCCTTAATGTATAAACCCAAACTACATCCCTAGTCACCTTGGGCACATGTTCTCAGGACCTCCTGAGGGCTATGTCATGGGTCATGGTCACTCATATTTGGCTCAGAATAAATCCCTTCAAATATTTTACAGAATTTGACACTTTTATTGACAGAAGTCAACGCGTAAGGCACAAAATATAGAATTCATACATGGGTGGGGATGACAATATTAATAAACTTTCCTTTCATGTATATCACTTATTAGAAATATCAAATGGTATCCTACAAAAAAGTGACAATCATGTATGTGAATTGTACTTTATATACTTCTAAAGGACTGGGGACTTTTATAATTTGACAATAATAATAGTCAATATTTACACAATAATATTGAATTCATGCCTTAGGTCATTACAGAGTTAAAAGAGCAAAACCTCAGGTTGCTTCGATTCGGAGCAGAATCTGGTGGAATGACTCAGAAAGCAATATAATTTAATGTTTTTGCACATGAGAGGAGAGTTACCAGTTAAAATTCAGCCTGTAAGTTTTTCCTCTAAGCTCAGACAACCAATATATTTACACAACTTTTCTTACTCTCCTAAAAGCAGCAATAGAGACAATTTGCAAATCAAAATGGTCAGAAGTAGGTTCAACATCCCTTTCATTGGAGCATAATTGACTTCCTCAAGTAGCACTGAGGTACCTTTATGTTTAGCGACAATGTAGGAACTGCAGTACTTATATAGAAATTAACATGTTAAGGGCTCTGTACTCAGAATCTAGACAGTCACAAAAGTCATTATTTTTTCCAAAGAAGCACTCAGCCCTCCTACATGCTACTTGAATAGTATATAGACAAAGCTCCCTAAAATAAAATAATGTGCTTCAAGAAGTAAGTAGCAAGAATAGAACCCAGGGAAAGGTTTTATTGAACTATCATTTACATAAAGTAAATTTTATCTATCTTAAAGGTACTGCTCAATGAATTTTTACATTTGTATATACCAGTTAGATGACTACCCAGTTCAAGACATAAAATATTTTTTCATCCCAGAAACTTTATTGCTCCCTTTTCTAATTGACAGCTTTCAGAGTAGTCATTCTAATTTTTTTATCAGAGGTTAATTTCTGTAATTGAACTATATAAACTTGTACAAATATTAAATAGGAATTTTAATTTATTACATACTTTAACATTAGACTTATTGTTTACTTTTGTCAATGTATTTGCTATTATTAATTGTTTGAACTTAGTTACTCTCTCCTAGTGAAACCACGTTTGCAAAATTATGACTGAGAGTGAAAGAGATCTAATCTAACCAACTCATCTTGCTTCGAATCTTTAAGCTGCCCTCGTTCCTTCCTGGGCATAGGCTGAACTAACTTTGGGAGTAACTTAGTTTATAGTTGAAAACTAAGATGATAACAGCCCTTGCCCAAAGCAAACCTCCTTCTTGCCTGGACTAGACTGCCTTTATAGTACTAACAAATTAGCAACAAGATTAGAAATTGTTGTTTAGGATTCATGTAGCTGGAGGCTACAAGATTCTGACTCTTCCAAAACTGCTCCTAAGATAAGTGCTTGAGATATTTTGCAGATCCTGCACTTGAAGTATCAGCTGGCACCACTCAGATCGATAAACTGGCTCATCTGATCTTCTGGCCCTGATCCAGGAACTGACGCAGCACAAGAGGACAGCTTCAACTTCCCATGATTTTATCTCTGACCCAACCAATCAGCAGCACTCTTGACTCACTGGCCTTCCCCTATCCACCAAATTAGCCTTAAAAACTCTGATTCCTAAATGCTCAGGAAGACTGATTTGAGTAGTAACAGAACCCCAGTCTCCCATACAGCTGGCTCTGCATGAATTACTCTTTCTCTATTGCAATTCCCCTGTCTCGATAAATAGGCTCTGTCTAGGCAGCAGGCAAAGGTGAACCTATTGGGCAGTTACACTAGCCAATAATTTCTGCTAGAATTTTAAATTAAATGCACAACATTCCTTATTAACCTAAATATATCTGTGATCCAGGTAACAACTACAGGCGAGAATATTATTGACAAAAAGAGTCAAACTCTGTACAATATTTACAGAAATGTATTCTGAGCCAAATGTGAGTGACTGTGGCTAATAAATCAGCCCCAGGGGATCCTGAGAACATGTGCCAAAGGTGGTCAGGCTACAGCTTGGTTTTACACATTTTAGGAAGTCGTGAGACATCAATCAATACACATAAGATGTGTATTAGTTTGGGTTGGAAAGACAGGACAACTTAAAGACGGTGCTTCCAGTTCATAAGTGGACTCAAAGCTTTTCTGATTGGCAATTGTTTGAAAGAATTTATCTGGAGACCTAGAATCAATGGAACAGAGTAGCTGGGTTAAGATAAGGGGTTGTGGAGACCAAGGTTCTTATGCAGATAAATCTTCCGGGTAGCAGGCTTCAGAGAGAATAGATTGTAAATGTTTCTTATCATACTTAAAAATGTACCCAACTCTTAGTTAATTATCTCCTGAATTAGGGAAAAGAGCTGGAAAGGAAAGGGGATTCTCTACAGAATGTAGATTTTCCCCTACAAGAGACAGCTTTGCATGTCATAGAAATATTTTGGGATAAAATATTTCTGTTTTTTTCAGGGCCTGCTATTTTTCATTTTGGTATCTTATTGCTACAAAGAGTCGGTTTTGTCAGTCTTAAGGACGTTGTTTTAACGTTAATGCTGGTCAGCTGAGCCTGAAATCCAAAGGGAGGAACATATAATGAGGCATGTCTGAATACCCATTCCTATCATGGCCTGAACTAGTGTTTCAGGTTTACTTTATAATACCCTGGGCCAAGAGGAGGGGTCCATTCAGTTGGTTGGGGCGTTTGAAATTTTAGTTTTGGTTTATGATGTGCTGTGCCCCTGAGAGTAGAATAGATAAGCTGTGGTCATTACATAATAATGTTCTATTCTTGAATACACTCTATGTATGTGCCATGTTACTTTTCAGCTCCCAGAGTTCTTTTATATAATTGTTTTATTTGACACAATACAACTCCGTAAAGTAAGAGGGCATGACCAATTTTCTATATTTTATTCAGGGTTATAAGTGGTGTGTTTCAGAGACGTGAAATGAGAGATTTGGCACTCAAAAGACATCTTATCTCTCTCTGCTATACTACCTTGCTTCCTTCTTACTTGTAATGATTATGATCATGCTATCTAAGAGTGATGTATTATAAAAATTGTACACAAAATACATGTGGCTTAGCTCCAGATTGCACCATAGCATGTTTATAGTTTTTCTCTTTTTTACCCCATTAAAGGCATTTTAATGGATGAGCAGAGCAAAGGTATATGCTGTAATTCCCAGAAGAAAATAAGATAATCATAGTTACCAAACCCAAGAGAAGGTTCCTGGACGTTGCGCAAGAAAGAATTTGGGACGAGTCCATAAAGTAAAATGAAGGCAAGTTTATTAGAAAAGTAAAAGAAAAAAAAGGCTACTCCATAGCAGAGGAGCCCAGAGGGCTGCTGGTTGGCTATTTTTATGGTTATTTCTTGATTATATGCTAAACAAGTGGTGGATTATTCATGAGTTGTCCCAGAAGGGAGTGGGCAATTCCCAGAACTGAGGGTTCCCCCACTTTCAGACCATATAGGGTAACTTTCTGACATTGCCATGGCATTTGTAAACTGTCATGATACTGGTGGGAGTGTTTTTTAGCATGGTAATGCATTATGATTAGCATGTAATTAGCAGCATGGATGACCAGAGGTCACTTTTGTTGCCCTCTTGGTTTTGGTGAGATTTGGTTGGCTTCTTTACCACAGCATATTTTATCAGCAAAGTCTTTCTGACTTGTATTTTGTGCCAACTTCCTATCTCATCCTGTGACTAGAACACCCACCCACTTGGGGATGCAGCCCAGTGGGTATCAGCCTTTTTTTTACCCAGCCCCTATTCAAGATGTTGTTGCTCTGGTTCAAATGCCTCTGACAATAGTAGTGGGGAGAGGAGTAATAAAGGAGGAATGTTAAGACTTGTAAAATTGAGCATCTGATCTCATTTAACAACTACAGATCATGCAAGTACATTATCCTAGACTTACCCTAATTCCTGATGATCTCAGGATGAGGGGTCAGGGTACCATATCACTGAGTCCTTTTCCACTCTTCCACAATCTAGTTTTAGAACACGAGGTTATACTCATCTCTTAGAGGTGGTTTTTGTACAGCCAGTCCTAGTAGAAGTAGGAATAGTCTGTATTACATTTCAAGATTTCTTGGAGCTAGGGTTTTATGATTCTTTGGAGATTCATAATTTTCAGTATCAATGACATTCTCTAGTATTAAGCTGAATTTTTCTAATTTACTGCACCCCACTAAATGGTCCCCTAGTGTTCTGAAAAAGTGAATGTGTGCACCCAACCCTAAACACTGTATTTAGTACACTTATCACCGTTCCTCTCTTTGCATATTTTAATCCAGAATTATCTCTTTTTAGCAGGAAAAAAAACTTTGTATAAAAGCAGTGTCAATTGAGTCCTGAGTCCACCATGTACTAGCTATACAAGATCAGGGCTCAGTTTCCTCATTATAAAATAGGGAGAAATTATATATACTTCCTAAAGGGCTAAATGAATTAATGTAAATAAACCTCCTAACAAAATACCTGAGACATATAATATGAATTTGTATAAACTAATATTGTGTGTCTATCTATAAAGTATATTGTGTGTGTGTTCATGTATATATATATGTGTACACACTTTATATATACACACATATATAATATACACCATATATACACTATATAGTGTGTGTATATATATACTTATACTATATGAATAGATACACAATATTAGTTTTGTCTATATCATATCCCTGATTTTAGATTGAATATACTTATACATACTGTATGGATACTGTACAGATTTATATATATACATATAGAAATGTATATACATACATATACATATATATAAATCTGCATATATACTTTATATTATATGTATTCGAATAGGTATTATTTACATATTATCTCTACATCTGCTAAAGTTCAATTCTGAACTAACTTTAAAATTGGTGCCCCTGTTCTATATTTTGTTTTCATTTTTCCTCATCTGGAATACTATATGGAAAAAATAATAATTACGTTGCACCAACTAATATAATAGCTCCTTAATTGATTGTCTCCTTTAATTTATGATCTACACTGCAAGCACAGTGTAAAAATGCTACTGCCCTATTTTGGCATCTTTGATCTCCATCCCAAAAGCCTACAATGATCAATTGAACTTGCTTAGTATGACCCGTAGAACCACTAGATCTTGCCCAACTTAAATTTTTTTTTTTTTTTTTTTTTTTTTTTTTGAGACGGAGTCTCGCTCTGTCGCCCGGGCTGGAGTGCAGTGGCCAGATCTCAGCTCACTGCAAGCTCCGCCTCCCGGGTTCACGCCATTCTCCTGCCTCAGCCTCCCGAGTAGCTGGGACTACAGGCGCCCACCACCTCGCCCGGCTAGTTTTTTTTTGTATTTTTTAGTAGAGACGGGGTTTCACAGTGTTAGCCAGGATGGTCTCGATCTCCTGACCTCGTGATCCGCCCGTCTCGGCCTCCCAAAGTGCTGGGATTACAGGCTTGAGCCACCGTGCCCAGCCCCAACTTAAATTTTAAACTCATATACTGAAGCATCCCATATCGCCATTCATTCATACCATCTCCTGTAGTTACCTTTCACAATGTCTAGCTATTGGACATTTCTTAAATAGCTGCTTAGATGTACCACTGATACTTTTACTTCTTGTCTATAAGAAAGACACTTTTCACCTATTTTCCATATCATAAACTTTGAGTCATTCTTTAAGTTTAGATAAAATATTTTCTTCCTAAAACCCCCAGACAGACATTCTCTTCCAAGTTTCAGAGTACTATCAATACTGCCTGTGTAATGTTTATCTAATTATGTAACAATTAGTTGTTTATGGGTGCACAGCTCTTGACAGTTGTGAAAACAGATGTCATCTCTCTCAGTAAACAATACCAGGATCTATCTTGTGTCAAAGATGCCAGTCTCTCCTTTGTATTAATTTACTTTTCTGTTTCTTAATCCATTTCCCATTTTGAATGTTTCTAAGACACAGCACCTATTTATTTGTTTGTTTATACATTTATCAATAAGTTCAGGGTTTGACACAGAAGAGTCACACTCTTAGTATTTGATATTTTAAATTTTTATATACAGAAACAAACTAATATTTAGCACATCCCTGATTTGAGCTAGTTAGAGCATCTGTTTCAGTTGGTTTAGTGTAAAAATGAAAAGGAAGAAGGAAATAACTTCTCCTAAACTCTGCCCTGTAAGAGGCCAAACAAGTTACTTAGCAATTTTTAATTTATTTACACATTCATTGTCTTACATTTTTAGCATGTGCTTGTCAGTTGTGCATGAATATCTGTCTATATACTTCCAAATATTTGGTAAGACATATTCAGCTTGACTGACAAGGTTACCATTTTGTGCCCTTGTCATTTCCAACTTATCGACTTCTGTCATGCATTTTGAGAGGTAAGGAGATGGAGTCAGTAAGTTATACCTCTGCCTTTATTGTTAAGTTTAGACCTTTCAAACTCTTGAATTGTGCCTGAGATTTTCTGTGTCATTCCATACGTTATACATGTTCCAAGCACTTACTTCATTTTTTGTTGCTGTCTCAGACACTCACTAATATTGTCATTCAGAGACAGTGAACTATAGTACTAAAGTACTCCTTGTATTATTTCAATTTGTACCATGTATAGAACTGAAAGGGCAATAGACTATACTAGCCACTCTCCACTACCTGGTGGAGAAGGAAGAGAGTGGCAATGAGGGACAGAAACAGTGACCTTAGAACACTAGCCTGAAATTAGTGAATCTCATTTTCATTTTCAATTCCTAAATACATTATGAGGGCAGTCCCAAATATTGTCCATCTGTTTTCATAGGAGGTTAGAATAATGAAGAATATATTTTAATTTATATAAAAACATATTTTATATTTGCCAAAGTAAGGGAACAGTAACTGCTTTTCAAAAATTGTATCTGCTCTTTTTTTCTTCTTTTCTTCTTCCATTCTGTAATTCCTTCTTTCTTCCATTCTTTTTTCCTCTTTACTTCTGTCTAGTTTATTCTAATATTTTAATTTTATTCCTTTTTTTCTTGTATTGTTTTATTGATGTATCATAGTAGTACCTATTTTAGGGTACATGTGACATTTTGATACATGTATGTAATGTGTAATAATCAAATCCATATAATTGGGATATCCCTCACACAAAACATATATCTTTTCTTTGTGTTGGGAACAGTACAATTCATCTCTTCTAGCTATTTTGAAATATACAATAAATTATTTTAACTATAATTTCCCAACCATATTGTCAAATACTGAAACTTATTTATTCTATCTAACTGTATTTTTTTGTACATATTACCCAGTCTTTCTTTCTTCTCCCTCCCTCCTTCTTCTTCCATTTCTATATCAAATATTTAATTTTTTGTGTGTGAAAAGTATCATACTATGACTTGTAGAAAATGTGGATTTAAATAAAATTAACCAACTGATATGTTTTGGCTGTGTCCCCACCCAAATCTCATTTTGAATTGTTGTTCCCATAATCCCCACATGTCATAGGAAGGACCCTGTGGAAGGAGATTAGATTATGGGAGTGGTTCCCTTGTGCTGTTCTCATGATAGTGAGTGAGTTCTCAAGAGTTCTGATGGTTTTATAAGGGGCTTTTCCCCCTTTTGTTCAGCACTTCTCCTTCCTTTCACCATGTGAAGAAGGACGTGTTTGCTTCTCCTTCTGCCATAATTATAAGTTTCCTGAGGTCTCCCCTGACATGTTTAAATGTGAGTCAAATAATCTCTCTCTCTTTTTTTTTTTTTTTTTTTTGTAAATTACCTGGTCTCAGATATGTCTTTATTAGCAGCATGAGAAGGAACTAATACACCAAAGAACCAGACAACTTTCCTTTTTTAAAATAGCTATCTAGTACATATACCCTCATATACCCTTATATGAGGCTGTAAGGGTAGCAGGTGTTTTCCTTAGGAAGAAGAGAAAGGCAGAACACAAAAATACATCTGTGATGATAATCATAATAATGATTAACAGAGCCCTACCAGATAAGAAAGATTTATTAGAACCATAAAAATGGGACACACTGAGAGTGCCACAGCCTTAGAAAAAGGAAAAGTTAAATTTATTCAAGGATAATATAAAATATTTTAGTAAAGGTATAACAGTTGAGTTTGGTATTAATGGATGGATCATTTAGTATTGGTAGAGAGAGTGTAGGTAAAAACCTGGTTTCCAACCATATGGTATATGTTTACCACTTGGAAACATTTTAAATAAAGATTCAAAGACTTCTGAATCAGAATCTTGGTGTAGTTCATTGATGAAGAGCTTTGAGAGAGGCCAAGGGTTTTTCATTTTTACAAATGACCTCAATAAAGTGGATATCTACAAGTTAGTGATGCTTGTCACCCCTGGATTATAACAAGTTGACACAAGGCTCAACAAGATCTGGAATCTGGAATCATTAAGTAAGTGAAACTGAAGGCACACATGTTCTTACAAAGAAGAAATGGTTGATAAACGTAGAAGTTAAATGGTTGTTGGAGAATGAGCATATTGAACACAAGGCCAATACATACTTCTGGTATTTAACAAATTTTTTTTGAAACCCAAATTGCTATTATGGTTTTTAGGGATCCAGCAATGATCAAAGTAGATATTTGTTCTTTTGGTGCTTACATGCCAGTTAGGACAGACAAACAAGAAGCAAACACACACACACACACACACACACACACACACACACACACAAAGCAAGATTATCTCAGACACTGTGTGTTGTTGTTACAGGACCAAGAGGTTCCTATGCCCACTGTCCAGGAACATACCAATACATTGAGACAGTAGGATTTGAAGCAGAGAAAATGTTCAGTGATATCAGAGCAGCCAAGTAACAATATGGGAGAGACCCTCAAATGCATCTCCCTGAGGAGTTCTGGCTTGTGGGCTTTTAAAGGTGTCATGGAAGGTGAAGGGCTAGAAAACTGGGGTTACAGATTGGTCAGGGTTAGGGAGA
This sequence comes from Piliocolobus tephrosceles, assembly GCF_002776525.5. Taxonomy (NCBI): domain Eukaryota; kingdom Metazoa; phylum Chordata; class Mammalia; order Primates; family Cercopithecidae; genus Piliocolobus; species Piliocolobus tephrosceles. The sequence continues at coordinate 84,809,337 of NC_045440.1, forward strand.
TGAGATCATCAGGATGTGAAAACTGTATTCTTTGGTGAGTCCTTCAGAACAGCAGCCATCAGTAGTTCCACTGGCATGCAAGACCTGCAATATCTTAAATAGAAAACTTAAATATTTCAAAATGTTTAAGTTGTTATCTATAGAGCAGTTAAAGGGATCTCTAATCATACAACAGCTTCTGTGTCATTCAGGGGCAAACAACTCTGAACAAGCAGGTTAGAGAGCAAGCTGACCTAATGATTATTGCTGAATTCCCTGCAAGCTTGGTTTGTTTTCATTTCTCCCCCATCTCTTCTTCTCTGTTAATTACATAAAATTTATAGGGATGGTTTCACTATAAAGGAAGGTTGACTGAGGGAGGGAGTAATGGGACAATAATATTTAGAGGGGATTTAACAAGCAAAGGGGACCATCCATAAAAAAGATGGGGGAAAGAACATTCCAGGGAGGGGAATGCCACAGGCAAGGCCTTGAAGCCCAAACATACTTGATATGTTTGTAGAACAGAAAGTATCAAATCAATTGGTAATGGGCCACTATGCACTGCTTTCATGTGTGTGGGGGGGTGCTGATATTATTGTATCTAGCAGTATTACTTTCAAGGCAATATAAAAATTGTGGAGTATAGGGAGGGTATTAGAAAAGCCTAGCTGAAATTTATTTGTAGTAGTCAATCTAAGAGATAGTAAAATCCTTCCCTAAGTCAATCTCAGAATGGCCAAGAAATGACCAGCCATATTGAGAGATATTTTGGAGATGAAACTATCAGATTGGGTAGCTGCTTAACTGTGAGCTACCAAGGTAAAGAGAAAAGTAAAAACTGAATTCAAAATTTTAAGTTTGTATGATGCTACTTGACAGCATCGTCAGGTGCAAAAATTAGGATGTTTGGAAGAGAGGGTGTCTAAAAATTGTGTTCTGATTATGTCAACTTTAATCCTTTTTGAGAATGAAAATGATGCTTTCTATGGCTTATATGGGGTATTTTAAGTTTGCTTTAGTTAAGAGAAGGTGCTTTGTATATGTGTTACTAGACAAGCATTATTCAGTTTTTTAGGTTTTATTTATTTATTTTTTTTAATTTGACCTAAATATAGTACTGGGTTGGAAGGATTGAAGCCCTACATTCTTAACGTGGTTCTAGCCCTAACTGTGTAATCTTGAGTCAGTCATTTCTCAGATATTCAATTTCCTCACTTAAAAGGAGGAATTGAAAAATAAGTTTTGGTTATTCCAGCTCTAAAAATTTATGATTTTACTACTCTTTGGCTATTTTGCTTAACCTATGGAAAATATTTTTGAAAATGCTCTTTGCTTAAGTATAAATTAGTTGCATTTTCTAAAATGTATTTATTCTCTTTCTTTAATGACTAAATACTCTCAACAATGTCCAAAGACCCGGCACTAAAAATTAAAATTAATGACCAGGAAAGAGGTATTCTGGTGGTTATTCATAGCCATTTTGCATATTTTTAAAATATTTTGATTAATACAGTATAAGCTTTCATCAGGGGCAATTAGTAGTAAAGTTGAGATGTACAATCAAGATCAGTCTTTTACCTAAATGCTTCTGAGGCTCTCTACATCATTCTTCATATACTTAAGCCAATACTAATTTCCTCTGGTTACAGTTTTCTTGCATGTGTTATTATTTTGAAATGACACTACGTTAAATGTTGATGCACTCATGAAAAATTTTGGAAGAAACTATTAAATAACAGCTAAGATCAAGACAGAATATCAAAAACACTTTTACTTGCTTCTGAAGTGTAAGACTTCAGTTAACAGACAATGGATTATGCTGACACAAAGAATAACTTTTGTAAATTAAAGTTGAGGCTAATTCTAAACTCTGCCAAATACCTTTGGCAAACTATTTGTCTGAGAGGAGTACACTCTCTTTAAAGGTAAAAGAAAGATAATTGTACCTGTCCCCTACCAACTGCACAGTAAAATTAAAAGGATTAGTGAGTGATTTAGTCTAGTGCTTTGAATGTGAATTTACATGACATGAGTAAATAAAAAGTGCCATCATTTTATTGGGGCCTGTGGCGTATATCTTAACTTCTCTTATCTTTGCTTCCTCATCTGCAAAATGGGAAGACTAATAACCCTCTGGCTTACCTCATTAATCTTGATGTGAATTAATTAGTAAATGATGACTTTATATAGCCTGATGTAGGGAAAATTATATTACTGACTGATTCACAAGATATTATAGTTTTGTACATAAATGCTCAATCTCATTTTGTTAAAGTAGATTTACTTTGACAGCTATGACTATTCTGCTTCGAACTCAGCAACTGAATCTCTATTTACTGAACAAATCAATTTTTTTCGTGGAGAGATAGGGTCTTGCTCTGTCACCCAGACTAGAGTGCAGTGGCATCATAGATCACTGCAGCGTTGAACTCCTGGATTCAAGCAATCCTTCCACCTCAGTCTCCTGAGTAGTTAGGACTACAGGAACTTGCCACCATGTCTGCCTAATTAAAAAAAAAACCAAAAACATAGAGGTGAATTATTGTTGTGTTCCTTGAAATCCTGGCCTCCATTGATCCTCCTACTTTGGCCTCTCAAAGTGATGGGATTACAGGCGTGTGCCACTGCATCTGGCTCAAATTAAATTCTTAACAAAACTCCTGAAATGTCTCTTGGTTTATTCTACATGAAAAAAAATCTTCCATTATTTTTAATTTACCTTTCAAAAAGAAAAGTGCAAGTGAAACATGATTTCTCTGAAATTTATCTTATCAGTATATTTTTTCTTATATATTTTTTGCTTCTTTCTCCAATTTAGAAGTTGCATAACTAAATTATATTTTCTACAACACTCATTCCTGTTTATAGCTATGACTATGAACCAGATTAGTAACAATAAAAATAAATGTGTAGAACTTGTATATATTTATTATAAATTGTTATTACATAAACACTATATTGTAATTTCAATTGTGAAACCTATAAAACAAGAATACAGAACAAATCTTCAGTCATGTACCCAAATGTAGTAGATATTTACATTTGCCATGGTAAAAGAATATTATTTCTGTTTTCTTTCTCAAATATGTCATCTTTAAATGAAAATTTCATTCACACATTAAAATGACAAAAGTAAAATTTCTCTCCTTTTTTCCGAATTTTACTTTAAGATAACCAGATGTATGCATTCTTGAAAAGGCAAGTTCTAAGTAATGCTATTGTTTAGTACTTAGGATCCCTTGCTTTCTTTTCCTGAGATTATAGGCCTGCAGGAATGTGAATTTACATGAAAATCACTGATATTCTCTCCAGGAAAAAAAAAAAAAAAAAAAGTTTTTACAATTGGATTAATCTTGAATATCATTGCTTTTTTTCTCTTATAAATGAAACGGTCATTTCCTTTCTTTCAAAATATTATTGAATCTGTAAAAAATCAGTTAAATTTCAAGAGTGCATAAGATGTTCTGAAACTTGTTTTGGCCTAAGCATGAAACTGGTGGGGGTTTGTTTGTTTTGGTTTTGGTTTTTTAGGGCTAGATTTACCTAGGATGAAATTTGACTCTGCAGGTGTCCTGTTGTGTTTCTACAGTAACAATTAAACAATTCCACATCGACCTAATTGCATTACGTTGGCTACACAGACAGAAGTGGAGTGTTTTTTGTTTTTGTGATTTTTGTTTTTCAGAGTCTAACTGGCTTAGTAATGAGACAAACTCACTAGACAGGGAGGCCTTAATGCTGAATATGTTCTTCAGCTAGTTTTAAGACAGTTTTTAGCTGATGCTAAAAGAGTGTTTACCTGGGGTAAAAAACCATAGCTCCAGTTTTCTCTTTGCTCATCCACAGAACTCATCAAGAGAACTTTTCTTGGATTCAGTTAGACATATTCAAAACCAGGTAAGGAATAGTCCCTAAGATACCCAAAACATATCTAAGTTAAGTACAGCTACTTTTAAATTTTATTGTGTTTTGTTTTTTTTTTGTTTGAGACAGAGTCTTGCTCTGTTGCCCAGGCTGTAGTACAGTGGCATGATCTCGGCTCACGGTAACCTCCAACTCCCAGGTTCAAGCAATCCTCCTACCTCAGCAACCCTAGTAGCTGGGGTTACAGGCACATGCCATCATGCCTGGCTAATTTTTTTATTTTCAGTAGAGATGGGGTTTTGTTATGTTGGCCAGGCTGGTCTCAAACTCCTGACCTCAGGTGAACCACCCGCCTCAGCGTCCCAAAATGCTGGGATTACAGGCATAAGCCACTGCGGCCAGCCCACTTTTAAATTTCATATTTTTTTACAAGAGTAACATGAATAATAGTGGTATATATAATAAAAGATCAAATCTATTTTGTTGCTTGTATCAGAGATATACTACTTCTTAATAGTGAACACATAATTATTAAAGGAAATATTTTATTCAATGTTCAGGTTGCTTTTTGGTTCCAAGGATGAGCCAGCCTACTGAGCCATTGATACTTTCATGTAGGTGAAGAATGTCTTCTCAGGTCAGGATGCTAATAGATCTGGATATAAGAACCAGGAAACAACTTAAAATGTGTGCATGTGGAGGTGTGCTTGTGTGTGTGCATGCCTATGTATGCACACAGGGGTGCGGGGTTATAAAATCTGTGGAACTGTTGAACAATAAAGACTTGAAAGCAAAGAAATGAGGATTTTCCCATAAGCCTTCTCCCCAAAGTATCTAAGTAACCTGATGTGTACGTATCTCTCAGTTTACATATTCTCTGTGATTCTTAGTTCAAAATGTCTAAGAAATAGTCTGATTAGATTAGCCCAGAACAGCTAGCTGCTCCTGATTTAATCAGTTCTAAGTTGAGTAATAGCAACAGCAAAAGTTTTGCAGACCCTTCAAAGAGATATTTTATATGTTACAGAACAAAAACACTTGAATTTGGAGTGGGAGGATGGCTGTTACTAATGTGAGAAAAGAGATTTCAAAATGTTTACTTAATATCAACCTGCCCATGTGAGGGGATTTTTTTCAATTCTCAAATAAAAGTTGCACTGTTTGCCAAAGTTGATTTGTAATGTTCAGTTAAGATCTGCGGAGATCCAGCTCAGTGTTAAATAGCCAAAGTGAGATGGTCTTCAGAATATCAGGTTCAGTTACTTTGTCAATCAACACAAAATTAGATCAATTGTGCACAACTTCGTCAAAACCACAGCAACTGAAAATAAACTCCACTTGTTTTATATTACTACGAGGACATATTTAAATATAGAAGCAATGCTCTGTCTTGTTATTGATGTGAACTTCAACAGAACAATACTATATTTTTAATGGTAAGTACAGATCCTGTTTTCAAAATAGCATTGCTCTTCTTTGTGATTTTCAGAAGCATCTTTTCATTAAAAGCATATACCTCAGAATCAGGATTCACTTTCTCTTAAAGCAATGCTCCAATTCATCTCTTTCGTGTTTGCCTCTAGATGCCTGTTGCACCTAATGTTTATTCCATCTGAAATAAAAATTGTCCTGTAATATTTCTTAACACTTTGCAGCATTTCTCCTGCAGGTTTGAAACTAGTTTCTGCAGGAATTTCTAGTCTGTGTGTCTAATGCCATCTTCTATCTCCTTTCAGAAAGTCTTCATAATGTTTGGTAGTAGACTTTCTAGTTTTCTAGTGTTATTAAGATTCTCTGTGTGTGTGTGTGTTTCTGCATGTTGGGGTGTTCTTATTCTCTAATACACACACACACACACACACACACACACACACACATACTTCCCACTTATGTGAGTTCCCCCAGAGATTTGCAATGGCAGGAAGTAACAGAATATATTGATTGGCTTTGCTTGTACTTATATTTGGCCAATTTATGAGTTATCCATTCCCATAATAATGTAGCATAACAAACAACCACAAATTTCAGTGGCATATGGCAATAAATGTTCTTTTCTGCATGAGTCCATGGGTCAGTTAGCTGGTTTTCCTGACAAAGGATTGACTTAACTGATCTCAGCTGGGCTTCTTCATGGGTCTTCGGTAAACTAGTGGGTCAGCTGGGTGCTGTCTGGTCTAGATAGGCCTTCCTTAACTGTGTCACTGCGCTCTCCTCTGTAAGTCTGTTACATTATTGTGATTGTGAAAGACTAGTCCAGACACACTCTCAGGGAGATCACATGGAGGGAAAAGAGATGAAAATATGCATGCACTACTTCAAACCTCTATTGGAGTTAGCTTAGACCTTACATTTACCAGCAATAACACTAGAAAGTAATCAGGGATTTTTGAGAAATGCAGATAATCAGATGATCAGTTTAAGCAAACTTAATAAGCAAGAAAGAAGCTGTTACCTTATGTACAAAAAATATAACCATAGGCACCTAATACATTAATTAAGTGTACCTAATACACTTGTTTGATCCAGGTTCCATTATTATAAATATTTATCTTTATTACAAAGGCCTAAGAAAAATATGTAGAGGGTCCAAAGACTTGGCTAGAAAAGCTCAGCTAACGGACTTTAATTTATTAAATAAGAAAAATAATATCCCTACGAGTGACTATTTTTTTATTAAATGAATTACAATGTATGCATTCTGAAAGACCCTTAAGGACTAAAAAATTTCCACTGTGATTCTTGCAAGACCTTGTTCCCCAGCTGTTCTTTTGTACTCCTTTTTAAACCCAAAATGACCAGTCAATGGTTGGTACACTGTGACCACAGTCTTACTGCCCCGACACCCTGTTCCGAGATCAATGCAACTTTGACTGACCTTGGACAATGTTCTATAAAATCTTTAAGTTTCCAATTTGCTCAGAAAACATATCTTTCTGCTATTGTTAAATAGACACACCTTAATAAAGGTGTAAACTAATGTCCTTGGCTGTTTCTCCTCTATGGAAGAACATATATCTATTTGAAATGCTGTTATAGAAGGTAGATAATAGAACCAAGAATGTTTAAAAGACATTACATGAGACACAATGATTACAGACAAAGCATATATATAAAATGAAATGTATAAAATATAATCTGATTTTAAAATTTGTTTAAATACTTAAATACACAAAAATATATATTCACATATGTATACGTAAGTATGTGATAGACACCTATAAAACCACACATCAGAAAAGTAACAGAAATTGTCTTTAGCTGGTAACAGGTATTTTTTTTTTTTTCAGTTTGCCTTTGTGGAATTTCTATTTCCTCATTAATTGTTGTATATGCATTGCGAATGACTTTGAAGGACTTTTACAAAAGACTTTTATAATTCATCATACACATATGTATGGAGATATATAATCTGAATGCATAAAATGTCATAATGTAAAATTTTACTTACTCCAATCTATCAAATCTTTCAGTCAGATGTTAACATTTATGCTCAGGGGCCGGGCGCGGTGGCTCAAGTCTGTAATCCCAGCACTTTGGGAGTCCAAGACGGGCAGATCACGAGGACAGGAGATCGAGACCATCCTGGCTAACAGGGTGACACCCCGTCTCTACTAAAAAATACAAAAAAACTAGCCAGGCGACGTGGCGGCGCCTGTAGTCCCAGCTACCCGGGAGGCTGAGGCAGGAGAATGGCGGGAACCCGGGAGGCGGAGCTTGCAGTGAGCTGAGATCTGGCCATAGCACTCCAGCCTGGGTGACAGAGCGAGACGCCGTCTCAAAAAAAAAAAAAAAAAAAAAAAAAATTATGCTCAGGTAGATGTTTAAAACATAATTTTAAATAAATGAAGAATTAAAAGTATTAAAAATCAAATATGAAAAGAAATACATATTCTTAATATTTAAAAGTATTGTATCATAATAACGAAATGCACAACTTTATTCCTCTAAGCTTAAGAATCAATAATGCCTCTTTTTTTTCGTAATATGAATAAGACCCAAATATTTCTTGTTTAATGTTGGTTCACATTTGATATCTAACATAAGTTTAATTTTTAGACTTAAGACAGAATATTAAAACATTTTATACTTTTATTCAACTAGTGGAAAAACTGTTTTTGTATTTCTCAAAAAAATGACTGTCAGCATTGTTTATAATTTTAAAAATAAGAAAAACTATATTTAAAGTTGTAGACAGAGTCACAAAATAAGCAGTGATGTCTTACAGATTAATTAAACCTTATACATATTCTATTACGTATAAGACTGATGCATGTCCAAGCACACATCAAATGATGTGTTAATACAATTTCCAAAGCCAAAAATCAATGATTGACAATAAATATAATGCAAAGTCATACTTCTTTGAAGCTTCTAGAGTCCAAATGAATATGTGCATAAGGCAAAATCTTTAATTTTAGACCTGAAAACACAAAGCACGCAGTTAAATTAATAGAATTACAAAATTAACTACCTATAAGTACACACAAATTTCTTAGTTAGGAAATGGTATGAGAATGGTAATTTGGAATAGACGGTGGAATCTACAGATTTGATTCTGGCACCAGAACATGACTTTAAAATGCTCAGTAGGGCGTGAGTGCAATATGATCCATCACTCTGAATCTGTAGCATTTCTAGAAAAGCACAGCATTGCAAGGTAGATGAGAAGCAGCAAAGAACAAATCACTGGGCAATGTACTCATTCTGTGTAGCAACACTGTCCAATAGAATTTTCCTATTTGCAAGACATGCTTTATGTCTGCACTGTCCAGTACTGTGATGACTAATGACATATTGCTGAGAGCTTGAATTGTGGCTTATACGACAGAGAAGCAGAATTTTAAATTTTGAAAAATGAATTTAAAATTTTGGCCATATGTGATTCATAGCTTTCAGACAGGGCAGCTCTATAATTACCTTTTAATCCATTGGATTAGTAGCTACACTCCCAATTCAGTCCATTATTTTTTTTGACTTGGGGCATATTTGGTTCACAAGTGAAGAAATTAGTCAGTATAATGAATCTTTGTTGTTACTGTTCTATATTTAGTCATACTAGTCATGTAAGAAAGTATCAGCTACCTTTTTAAAATGCCATAGAAGTTACAGTCCCTCCAATCAGAGCACCACTGGGGAACTCCAGCAGCTGGACAAATACTAACTCTGGCTTGGCTGGATCAAAATATCAGAGCCAGGGAATGAAGCCTTACTGCCCTCCACTCATTGTCCAGACACACTGTTGAAGAAGTCTAAGGATCTTTTAAATATGTTTATGATAATAACAATATTTAAATGCTGTATTTTAAATTGTTCAAGTTTAAAGAGATAAATTATGCTAGTCTTGTTCAAGCAAATTATCATTTAATAGCACTTGGCTTCAGTCTAATTTGGCTTCAGAGTTCCGCCCCAAGTGAGAAATGTTTACTTATTTGATAGCACACACTGCAGCTCACGGCAGAAGTGATGTGAAGCCAGAAATAAAGCGGACTTACTTTACTGTTGTGTTTGGATTTACAAATTAAAATATATTTCAAATGTTTTCCAAACAAGCAGTCTCCATATGCTCAGTGGCCTTGCTGTCTTTTGCAGGAAAAGATAAAGAGTAGAGAAGTTGAGAGAGGTCATTCTAACTCACTTAAGCTTGAAATATCCTGACCTTTAATGGCTGTCCTAAAAGGAAGAAATAATTAAGTCATGCTAATTGTTTGGTGACTCTTCATTTCCCTTGATATTTAATTTTTCTCAGCATGCTATTCCTTCACTAATATCTGAAGACAGCTTCAAATGACAATAAAATTGAAACTCTTGCTTAAAATTTCTTTAGGTTCATTCCATAAAATAAGGTGAATTGACTATAAGTTTCTATTAAGCTGTGAAATACTTTGATTATAGGGGTATTTAGATATGGCGTGCATATTCCACATTCATTCTTTAATTTGATGGCAAAAATAGCACCTACAAAGAATCATGGCTTAAAAACAAAACAGTTGTCACATAATTAATATTTTGCGTTCACTCCTAACCATCTCAAAACCTCAGAAATGCGCATGTTCCTTTGTTTTATTTCCTGTCCTTCCCATTACTACTTGGATATTTTATTTTGTAATTGTGATGGTTAATTTTAGGTGTCAACTTGACTAAATAAAGTAATACCTGGAGAACTGGTATATTATTATTTCTGGGTGTGTTTGTGAGGCTATTTCCAGAGGATTGGGTGTGCATCTATGAACTAAGTGAGGAAATTCAGCACTCAAGCTAGGTGGACACCATCCAATTCAATGGGGGCTGGATAGAACAAAAAAGCAGAAGAAAGGCGGTAATTTTTTTCTTTCTTTCCAAGAGCTAGGACACTCTTGCCCTTGGACATCAGAACTTCAAGCTCTCCAGTCTTTGGACTCCAGGACTTTGACCATCAGCCCTCAGGTTCTCAGGCCTTCGACTAGATGTTACACCATCAGCTTCCCTGATCCTGAGGCCTTCAAAGTTAGACTGAGCGATGCTATTGGCATCCCAGGGTCTCTGGCTTGCAGGTAGCCTGTCGTGAAGCTCCTCAGCCTCCCTAATCCCATCAGCCAATTTCCCTAATAAATCCCCTCTCATATGTCTATATATGTATGTACATATCTTATTGGTTCTGTCTCTCTGGTGAATGCTAATAAAGTTATTGTTCTTAGTTTGGATTTCATGTACAATTGTCATCAAACTATTTTTATATTACTCTTTAAAGTCCAGCTCCTGGCCGAATCTCATCAGCTCTCACGTGATATCTTCAGACATAAGAAAATATTGAAACAAAAAAAAAATCAAGACAGGTATTCCAATTTAATGATAAATGAGGATGTAATTTATATACACATATGATATATATGATATTTAATTTCTATGTTTGACATAAGATATTATATTATGATAAGATATTAAATCATATGTCAAATATAGAAACTAAAGTGACCAAGGTTTTAATAAAATCTTTATAAAATGTTAAGTGGACTTAATGTTTCAGTTTTTTAAAATAGAAATAAAAAATATAACCACTTGTTATAATTGGTACTGGTCTTATAGATTTGTAGGAGGTTTTTCAAAATATTAAGTTTCAAAACATTTTGTTGAATATGTTGAATAATTTAGTGATTGTGATAAAGTCAATTTTTAAAAAAGCTGTGTTTTACATCACTCTAGGCATCAATACAATAGTTCTAAGATGCAAACATCATGCAAATCAAAAAAGGTTGACAAATATCATGAAAATGCCCATGAGATAAAATAACTGTTTTGTTAAAAGTAATCAGTCTTTGAAAATCATAGCACTCAGGAATAGCCACCACACTCCAGCCTGGGTAACACAGCAAGACCTCATCTCTTAAAAGAAAAGAAAAAATTAAAGCAGTACTTGTACTTACAGAATATTTCAATATTGCTGCATTATTTGTGACAGCAATATAACTGAAAATAATTGGAATGTTTTTCAATGGTGAAATTGTTAAATATGTTATGGTATGATTATATTCTGGGTATTAATAGTTATTAAAAGTAATTAGAAGTATATCTTAATTTGGAAAGATGACTAAGCTATATTTTTAAATTAGAAATTAAGAATCAAAATAATTATTATATGTTTTAAAAAAGCAATAAACCCCACATATGCATATGGATGAGTCCATAAGAGATACCATTAAGCTATTATTATTAGAAAGGACTGGCAAGGGGAGATTACATTTAAAAAAATACTTACATTGTTTCATGATGTGAAATGAACATGAGTTACTTCTACATTTGGAATTTTTAAAAAGTATAAAGTGGTAAGAGTCATGAACATAACCGTATTTCTACAGACCACAAGTTTCTTCACTTCTTGAATCACACTTTATTTTCCAACTCTTTTTCTCTTTTTTGTAATCTCTGCAGAGAAGTCTGGAGTCTCTGTCACTAAGAGTAAAAAGCCTAGGAACAAAGAAGGAAGCTTGGTGAGGACATCTCTGGTTCGTTCTCTCCTGCCCTTTCTGGTGGTTTGGCTCATGCTCAATCTAGGTCACTAACTTTTCTCTGGCTAACATGATACCTCTATAGAAATACCAGATGGTTTTGTTTTAGCAACTCTCATGCTTATCTAGTGCTTTGCAGTAGCATTTGAAAAATCTTTATTTCATTTTCAACTTTTTATAGAAATCCTAATATATCATCTAGGGCCAAAGAGCCAGAATTTTAACAGGTTCAAACTGATCTTACCTTTGCTACTTAGTAACCTCTAAACTGGGGAGGTTTTCTCATTTAAATAGTGAAGATGATAATAATTCCTTCACCCAGAAACTATGAAGTAATATATAAAATGTTTCACACATTGTAGGCACTTAACTGAATATTAGCTCCATTTTCTTAACAATTTTTCAAAACTATCTTCATATTAAAATTTTATCTTCAGCCCAGGCTTAACCAGCCATCATTGGAATCAACAACCCAAAGGCAAAATTGGTAGTGAGGTTTATAATTAAAATATATAAGCCAATTCTTCTGATCTTCTGTACCAAAAACCTTGTCAAAACTACTTTAAACTATTTTCCTATGATACGTCAAACCTTTCCTTTAATAATCCAGCTTCATTTTCAGGCACAAGGTCTAGGAATCCAATCATTTAGAATACAAATTAGCTTATACCCTTGCAATGGCTTTTAGTTTCTTTAGTTTTCCTTTCTTGATCTTTGAGACAGGACAATTATCTGTTGCTGACTGTTCCAATAGGAAATAGGACATAAACCTCAGAAGCATGCATTTATATAGTATCAAATATGTTAGAATGTTCTTGGATGCCTGCTTCTATGGGGACAAAGGGCTGCAAAGACCAGGCTGTGTATCACAGAGTGCTAACCAGCAGAGTTTCATTGTTTGCTCAAGCTGCTCTGGCACTTCAGAAATGCAGTTTTCCAAGGAGTATCTGAATTGAGAAAAGGGGTTTAGGTTTTCTGAACTTATACAAAATTCTGTATAAGAAATCCTTTAGATAATGTACATGACAAATATAACTACTGATCAATCTGGATAGATTCATGAACTGACTCATCTCTTTATTTAAGAAGACAAATGAAAAGAAAATGTCCAGAAAGGGTCTGGACAAGGGCTCCTATCCATAAAATGTAACATATAGTGTATTAGTCTTCTGTGATATTTTCAACAATCAAATGTAGTCTAGGTCAGCATTTTTCTAAAGAAACAGTCACTCTATTAAGTTTAGAAAGACAATGTGTGGTGTCTTGATCAAAACTCTTTGCCTCTTGTTTTTTTTTTTTTTTTTTTTTTTTAGGTTATACAAGGCCACTAAGCTTCCTTGTATATTTTCATTACTCTCCTTAGTTATCTTCATTTCTGTGACAGCCTGTCCCATTTATGGTATTTAAATTTCCTTAGCTTCTCTCTCTCTGTTATTATCTTCTAGACCCTTCTAGACCCTAACCTGAACTTCTGTCTCACATGGCTGTCAACTGTCATTTCATTCTTATTTCAAGAGAGCAAAAAGATAGACATGTGTTGTTGTTGTTTATAATTTTCTTTCTTGCATCTAGAATATGTGCCAGAAAAGTAAATTTGATATTAAACAAGGCAAAGTTAAATTTTGGAGAAGAAATACATTGTAACTTAGATACGGTTGGAGGGAAAAGGATGAAATTTATTTAGCCTATGGTTTTTATTTCTGAGAAAAAATGTTCCATTGATATCCAGATCCACTTAAAAAATAGGTTTTCCAAAGAGGTTCTGTATTCATGGAATCTCTATTAGAATTGTAAAACTACCCCCAGAAATAAGTATGCCACCTTAGCTGCCTTAGGCTCAGTTCAAACCCTTCATTCCAAATTCAGAGTTATCTAAGTAATACATTAAAAGTTGTTGTATAGTGTTTAAAGCACGACCTAAATAGAAGATATAGTCTCTACTCAGTTATCTATGAAATTTGCACATTAATAATAAACTTTATAGAGCATTTTATTAAATACATGAAAACTTGCATCAACAAATGTATTAAATGTGTTTATAAATCAGATAAAATGCTAAGTTCTTGAATACAGTTATATGATAAACACACTATTAATAGGAAATGGAACTGAGTAGCTGCATAAATTAATCACAGATGGCTTACTTCAGGGACTGATATTCATATCTAGACTAATAAGATTTGTCTAAGAATTACTTCCAGTAGACTGCTAGAGTGAACACTGATGAAATGGATTTCATGATCTTAGCACTGATCTGTGTGTTCATGTTATTCACACCCCTGTGTAACAAATAGTCCGTGTTTGGAAGACAAGTTTAGTGAGTGTGATGGTCAAAGCAATGTATGTGCCCAGAGTTTATTTTAACTTTCAAACAGCTTAAGAAGGCTTGCTCTGGGAATAAATGACCTCTATACAAAAGTTCTTAGATATCTATAGAAAGTTGATTTCAAATATCTTATTTTTGGAATGCTATGAATATAATGTGGAAAACCAAATATTTAACTTTTTCATCTTTTATTGTAATTCAGACTAGGTTTCCCAAACTGCTCATAATTCAATAAAGACTATACAAGCAGTTTAAATCAGAAACACTATTTTATAGTCCTTGAATATTTACATATAAATATTTCTATTGTAGATATATCTGTTGAGGCCAACAGAAGTTAATATTGATTGGAGAGAGTATTTTTCATTAAGACAATAAGAGAATAACAAATAACCTAAACGGTTCTGAACGAGGGCTCCTATCCATAATTTTTTTTTTTTTTTTTTTTGAGACGGAGTCTGGCTCTGTCTCCCGGGCTGGAGTGCAGTGGCCGGATCTCAGCTCACTGCAAGCTCCGCCTCCCAGGTTTACGCCATTCTCCTGCCTCAGCCTCCGGAGTAGCTGGGACTACAGGCGCCCGCCACCTCGCCCGGCTAGTTTTTTGTATTTTTTAGTAGAGACGGGGTTTCACCGTGTTAGCCAGGATGGTCTCGATCTCCTGACCTCGTGATCCGCCCGTCTCGGCCTCCCAAAGTGCTGGGATTACAGGCTTGAGCCACCGCGCCCGGCCCCATAAATTTTAAAATATAGTTTAAACTGAGAAAAGGACCCTGTAAAGTACTGAATACATAATTTGTTTGCTCAGCTATGATGCAAGGCCAGATAGAAGTTCCTTTATAGCTGAAATAGTATTTGTATCCCCTTTGCCATATCGGGTATTATTCTAGTAATTAGCTAGTCACTAAGGCACTCAGAACATTAATCTAATAATCAGTAATCCTGGAACTTTCTAGTTTCATAGCCTCCTCTTAGTATACATCTGCGTAATTACTAACTCTGCTATAACCCTGTTTCTTCATTTATAAATTGAAAATAGCCCAACTATTTCTCTTTTCATCAGATTTCATTTGTGTTACCAGTGTTTACAGTAGCCTGCATTTGTACAACTACTGAGTGTTTCAGAACAGATGTGATTAGACCTACCACCTTGGCATAATTATTAATATTGCCCCATTTGAACTCTAAAAAGTAACATGATTTGGATGATAAGCTGTAGAGTCACCCTACTGTTGGATTGAAAGAATAGAGATTATTCTCCCATTTTACAGTGATGAAGTTTAAGACTCAAAGTTAATGATCTTTAGTAACACTTTATCCTAGTCAATGGTTTTACTACCATAACTTTTTGCTCCTGTTCACCTAACGCTTTTACTGGGGAATATCAGGGTACAATAACATAGAGTGGGAAGAAATAAAAGGTTCTTTAGCTCCATTTTATATTTAGTAATTTGGATATGCACTGTAAAGACTGTGACATTGCTGACACTAACATAGGCCTAATTCGCATCTTCTATTGTGGAGCACAGTCTTGTTGAAGGGTGCATTTCGGCAGAGAGAAAGGTTGTGCTATCTTTTATGGTAGTCAAAATTTTGTTAGTTTTACTTCAGTTAAAAATTGTGACCTACATGGAATTTATTTCAAATCGAATTTATCAGAGAAAAAATGAACTATTCATTCTTAACATTGCTGCATGCATTTATCAAGATGCCATGTAATATAAAGTTATATAATCATAGAATGTCTTTGATCCAAGGCACGTAGATATTTTTGAAGTCATCTTATCATGCCTCTAATTTTACAAATGGGAAAACTATGTCAAGAAAATCACATACTAATATCTGAGACCAGAGCAGTACTATGGCGTATATATACAACGAGATGAAGAGACAGGTTTCAACATTTGACAACCACTTTCTTCCAAAACTAGTTACACAGAAGGCTCTGTAAAGAAAGTTCTTTTGGTTAAACAGGTTTATAAATAGTATGTTTCATACACACAACTCATAAAATGACCAAGAACCTGGTAAAGTTCTACAGGTAAGAATCCCAATTATCTTCATGTCACTGAGCATGTCTAGAAGTTGTTTGTCTACATATTCTTATTTTGTTTATGTATAGTTCTTAAGAAGATCTATTAGAAATTCAGGATGTATAGAAGTAGTTATCAGTCTTCTTAAATATAAACACAACCCCGTTATTCAGTAATCTCAAGTAACTCTAGTGTAGGCTAATCAAGAAGTAAACAAAGACAAAATAGTTATTAAGAATTAGGTAACAGTAGTATTACTGTTTATGGAAAAATAATTATACATATTTACATAAGGTTATCTTTTAAATTATAATCTTTGGTTGAGATGATAAATGTGATAGGCAGATACAGATAGATAATAGATTGAGAAGTAGAGAGAGAAAGCTAGATAGACATTTTCACTCCCTTAACTGACATGAAGAACAACGAAATAAATATAGAACAATCTTAAAACTAAGCATACATATAAAGTACATAGATGAGATAAAATAAATGATTAGGGAATGAAAATCCTAACTCCAAAGACAGAAATAAAGTACAATAAAATATTAACCATGGTTCTTATTTAATTTAACCTAGCTCACAGTCGTGTTGAAAGAAAACAATCAAGCTTAATCATTCTTTATGATTCTTCCTGAATATCTGTCTAGAGAAAAAAAAAAAAAAACCTAAGCTTCTATGTGACTCACTTATGCAATTTTACTTTTTGTTCCTTTATTTATTTATTTTGAGACAGGGTCTTGCTCTGTCATCCAGGCTGGGTGCAGTACAAGGCTCGCTGCAGCCTCAACCTCTCTGGGCTCAAGCAATTCTCCCACCTCAGCCTCCCAAATAGCTGGGACTACAGATGCACTCCACTATTCCCAACTAATATTTTATCATTTTCTGTATTTCATAGAGACAGGGTTTCTCCACGTTGCCTAGGCTGTTCTTGAACTCTTGGGATCAAGCGATTCTCCTGACTTGGCCTCCCAAAGTGCTGAAATTACAGGTGTGAGACATTGCATCTGGCCAGTTATGTGATTTTATAATGTTCAAGTGATGATTTATTCTAGGACCCAGAAAAATCCAGAATTGCTTTTGTGCATGCTGCCTAGGGGGATTTCTTCCAAATATTTCCACATTTTAAAGGCTTACATTTCTCTGCTTTTGCGTGAGAAGAAATGTGGGGTAAATTTTGATACATTTAATTTTGTGGAAAATTCAATAAATAGCTGCTTTAAATTTCTAGAACAATAAAAATAATAATACTTTGTTTATCAGGAATGTAAATGAAGATAGAATTATGATCTCTTTCTCCAGAGAACAAGCATTAATTCTTGCCAACATGTCACATCTTTTCTTTTCAAAATTTAAGTTCCTTTTCCAAAATGCCATATTTTCCTCCCACAGTTTCTCTCCATGACTTTGTATGAGCATTTCCTTTTCTTACATGTCAACACATATATGTACTAAATGTCACAATGTTTCTGTAAGTTCCTTAAATCAATTCAACAAACAAGTATCATTATTTTATTTATTTCTAAGGTTTTTCCAGACATGCTCAATTAATTTTCATCTTCATCACAAAGTACCATGTATACTTAAGTTTTTTACTATGTAAAGGGACATAATGTTAAATTATTAAAATTCTCATAAGATATAAATAATTAAATGAATGAGAAAGTTAAAAATTAAATTGTCTCTTTTTCTTTCTATTTTCTTTCTTTTTTTTTTTTTTTTCCTTTGTTTTCATTCATTGACAAAAGAAGTGGCCTTCACTTTACTTGCCTCTTCCTTTAAGGTGATCTATCAAAGCCTATCTTCTAACTTCTAATTGGAATAAAAGTTTGGGCTGGGATATTGAGATCATATTGCAATTGCTAGACTGAAGCTTTTGCTTAAAAATATGTTTCAATTAAAACTTAAGCTAGATTTTAAAAGAAAAAAAGTGAAAACTAGTGCAGTGTGAGAATAGCAGAGACTTCACAATAGCAAGAAAATTCTTAGTTTATATGTAATCAGCATTTGCCATGTGCAGAGACTGCTTGAAGGGCTTTAAATATATTGCATCATTTAATCATCAAGATAGCCCTGTGCTGTTTTCTTCGTTCTACCAATGTGGAAATTGAAACACAAATATTTTAAAGCATTTGCCCAAAGTCACATAGCTGGTTCTTGATGAAGCTATGATCTGATACAGGCAGTCTTGTTCTAAGATCCAACCAAATCACTATAATCCAGGCAAGGATGATTAAAGTGGAATGGATTCTATGAGTGGTTTATGAGATTCATGGATGCTTGAGCTCTGAACATTAAGTAGGTGATTCTGAAGGCCAGAATAAAGGCCTTGCTGGGTGAGCTTTGAATTGACAGACTACATGCATTGAGAAACACAGCTAAATTCATCACTTTCCAATACTTGCTGGTCACACATTATCAGAGAGAGAAATTCACTGAGTTGGCCATATCAGAAGACTCCTACGTGCCAGTGTAAGTGTCCAAGATGTTTTGGTCAAAACTGTAGTTCCTTCCAGGCTTGGTGGCTCACATCTGTAATCCCAGCGCTTTGGGAGGCTGAGGTGGGAGGATTGCTTGAGCTCAGGAGTTCAAGTCCAGTCTGAGCTAAATGGCGCCACCTGGTGGCTAAGAACAGCTGGACGATGTGGCGCACACCTGTGGTCCCAGCTACTCAGGAGGCTGAGGTGGAAGGATCCCTTGAAGACAGGTATTTGATGTTGCAATGAGCTATGAGCACACCACCTCACTCCAGCCTGGGCAAAAAAGAAGGACCTTGTCTCAAAAAAAAAAAAAAAAAAAAAAAACGAAAACAAAACTGTAGGTGCTTTGGCAAAATAAGGAAGGATCCTACATTAATAAAGTTCATTGTTGCCTAGACAAGACACAAACCAACCACAACCCACAAATTTTAAGTCTATGTTTAGAGGAAACAGATCCCATTCTAACTTCAACCTTGAAACTAAAATTTTAATATTTCATGAGGCTCAACTGAGAAAGGAATTAAGATTAGTTAAGTGCCTAGTATGTGAGACACACCATTCGGTGTTTTGTATTTCATTATATCATTTAGTCTTCCGTTTAAGGCTTTTAAAGTGATGTTCTTGTCTTAATTTTTGAGATGAGAAAACGGGCTCAGAGAGATTGGACAATTTTCCAGAGATCATGTAACGAGCTAAACTGCAGTGCTGGCATTCAAAGACAACTATGCGGATTCAAATGCCACGGTCTTTCTACTCTACCAATATGCTTCCATGAATCCAATGTCTAAACCCAGGAAAATGAGCAAGAAAAAATAAAAACAAAATTGTCTCTCAAAATAAAATGTTCTCTACATTTTCCCAGTCTCCTTCAGGCTAAAGACTTAAAAAAAAAAAAAAAGACCACAATAATCAGAACAAGCATTCTGTCTCTGATTCTGACCCTAACCTACCTTTTAGACACTGTAGCTTTAGATTTTTCTGGAACTTTATACTTTTCATTATTTTTCCCTCTCTTGTATACTTTCTCTGACTTAACTGGGGTTTTTTAAAACATCAAACTTTGACTATGCCACTCACATTAAAACAAGAAAAAACTAATGAAAAATGTCCCCTCATTTTATACCTGTCATCTTTCTTTTTGCATCACTGATCCTTCAAGGCCATGCTCTTGAAAATGTTGTCCTCAGTGTATTAATCTCTTCATGTTTCATTCACTCCACAACCCACATTAACACGGCATCCGCCCCCATCACTCAACATCTTGGTGAAGTCACCAATGTCTTCTAGTGTTAAGTACCTAGGGTATTAATTTCAGTCTTACTCATGATCTCTGAGTAGCTTCTTACAATCTTGATGATGCACTGTTTGAAAACCTCACTTCTTGATTTCTATGAAGACACTTTTTTGATGATAGTCTTATCTCACTGGTTGCTGTTCTCACATTCCACAGGACTCTTTCCTCCACTTACCATATATTAATTGTAGGAGTTCTTCAAGTCTTAGTAATAGGCCCTTGTCTCAATTAACTCTAGCTATGGAGGACTCCAAATTTATGTATCACCGCAGTGAATTCCTATAAGTCCCAAGCTCACATATTCAAAAGCCTTGTTGATATCTTTACTTGGATAATCATAAAAGTAATACAAATTCAACACATCCAAATCTGAACTCATCTTTTCTCTCTTTCCCTAGCCTCAAGCCAACTATCCCTCTGTCTTTTACCTAAGAGTATAGAGTCATGCCTCATCCTATTGTCAAACAAAACAGTTAAGAAATCATTCTTGCAAATTACTTTTTCTTTACCCCAATATTCAACCGATTACTGCATTTTGTTCATATGATTTTCTAAATACCTTAATGCATAAAAAAAACTTATCTCTGTTAACTGGTTCACTGATGTTCTGTTTTTGCTCAGTATCTCTCCAAAATCTTCATGTAGAAATAACTTTAAATTCTGCCCACATTACCTTAATCCACAAATGAAAAATAATTCTTTCGCTTTATATGTCTCTGATTCTGCCTCCCCAGCATCCTTTCTTATATTTTTGGGTTTACAAAATAATAATCTCATGAAAACTAACTAATAAAATTAGATTTATTTTTTTCAGAACCAGCTCCCTGCACTTCTAAATGCTGTGTTTTGACACAGATTAGAGGACTTCAAAAATAGGTAGAGTACATAGTTCCCCAATATATCAGTATGGGACAGAATATTTAAGGTGTAATTAATGGAAAAAAGGCATTCCATGCTTGGACTTCTTGTATACTTTATTTCTGATTTGGGAATATAGAGATAATTCCTGGGATACAGGAACATTGTATGACACCTACTTTTCATATGACAGCCTTGATATTGACTAAAGACCACCCAGGCTCATCCCCAAACATCCATGCACTCTGCTGCTTAAAGGGTAGGAGTTTGTTACTACCCAGTTATCTGCCACCATGCCCTGATCATCTTGAGCTTGCAGCGGGCAAGAGTCATAATAATTGACTGTTATTAAAATGTCTTGAAATATTATTGCAGCATCTATATTTCTGCTTCTCAAAAGCCAAAAGTAAATATTCTGCAATGTTCAGAACTTTTCCTTGGAGAAGTCAACCTCTGTACTGGGCAGAAGAGGCAGATAAAATAGAATAGTTTACAGAAGCTTTTCCAGCATCATTTATCTCCTATTTTTTTCCCCTCACCAGGTTGGATAACTCTGTTGGCAAGCTGAAATGTCGGCAAGGCATAGTTTGCCAATGTTTTGCTGCATTCTCTTTTTTTGTTTTAATAGACTTTATTTTTTAGAGCCATTCTGAATTCATAGCAAAACTGAGCAGAAGGTACAGAGACTCAACATACTGCTTACCCTCACATAGGCAGAGCCTCTTCCATTATCAACATCCTCCACTCAAATGATTTCTTCATTATAATCCAATTGATGAACCCACACTGATACACCATTATCACTCTTGGAGTTGCACTTGTTGTTCACACTTGGTGTTGCATATCTATGGGGTTTTAAAATGTGTAATGACATGTGTCCACCATTATTGTATTAGTCAGGATTCTCTAGAACTACAGAACTAATAGATGTACATATGAAGTGGACTTTGTTTGTTTGTTTATTTGTTTTGAGACAGAGTTTTGCTCTTGTTGCCCGACCTGGAGTGCAATGGCGCAATCTCTGCTCACTGCAACCTCCACCTCCCAGGTTCAAGCAATTCTCCTGCCTCAGCCTCCCAACTAGCTGGGATTATAGGCATGAGCTACCATGCCTGGCTAATTTTGTATTTTTTTAGTAGAGACAGGGTTTCACAATGTTGATCAGGCTGGTCCTGAACTCCTGACCTCAAGTGATGCACCCAACTTGGTCTCCCAAAGTGCTGGGATTACAGGCGTGAGCCACCACATCTGGCCTGAAAGTGAGTTTATTAAGGGGTATTAACTCACACAATCACAAAGTGAAGTGCCACAATGGGCTGTCTGTTAGCTGAGGAGCAAGGAAGTCGTCCGAGTCCCAAAACCCCAAACCTGGGCAGCTGACACTGCAGTCTTCAGTCTGTGGCCAAAGACCCGGGAGTCTTTGGCAGACCACTGGTGTAAGTCTAAGAGTCCAAAAGCTGAAGAACTTGGAGTCTGATGTTCAAGGGCAGAAAGCATCCACCACAGGAGAATGTTAAAGACCAGAAGACTCAAGAAGTCAAGTCCTTCCACGTTCTTCTGCCTGCCCTATTTTGGCCATACTCGCAGCTGATTAGATGGTGCCCACCCAGATTGAGGGTGGGTGTGCCTCTCCAAGCCCACTGACTTAAATGTTAATCTCCTTTGGCAAGACCCTCACAGACACACCCAGGAACAATACTTTGCATCCTTCCATCCAATCAAGTTGACACCCTATATTAACCATGACAATTACAAAATCATGCACAATATTTTTACTGCCCTAAACATCTTCTGTGTTTCATCTAGTCATTCCTTTATCCCCATAACCCTTGGAAACTACTGATCATTTTATTTTCTTCACAGTTTTTCTTCTTTCTGTAACGTCATATAGTTGGAATCATACAGAACATTGCCTTTTTAAACTGGCTTCTTTAACTTAATAATATACATTTAAGTTTCCTCCATGTTTCTTCATGGAATTGCTTGTTTTTCCTTTTTTAATTTTTTCCTTATCTTTAATGTGTTTTAGAAAGCTCTCCGGTCATTAAGTCTCTAGCCATTAACTAAGTCATATTCAGTAAGTCTCTCATATTAATTAATTACCTTTCCTGCAATGCATCCTCTTTTTATTCTTTTTCCTCATCATTCTTCACAATGACTGGGCTTTTTTGGAGAGTCTTCCTGAATTCACAATGTCTAGCTTTTATGCACCACCAAGATTCTAGCACCCAACTTAACAAATATGCTAAATGTTCTGTGGCAGATTTTGTTACATGAAGAATAGGGATATGTTATTTTGTAATGACTTAATTCAATCTGAGCATGAGAGTTTTTGACTTAAACTTTGATCAAAACCCTTTTATTGTCTCCCTTCACATAAAAGCAAGTTCCAAACTCTTGAGTGTGACATCTAAAAATGTTCTTACTCTAATCTCAACCAAATTGAAAGGATGATGTTTCCACGTGGTGAGGCGGAGTGAGGGCCATTTCATTATTAAAGGTGTAGAAGAGGAGAGCAACTAGGAGAAATAGTCATTGGAAGTATGCACTGACAGAGCAGTGCCTAGGAAGAGCAGATAATGGCAAAGTGACAACTCTGGAAAATGGAGAGGAATAAAACCTAACCCCAATGAGCCCAAGGATTTAGGTACTGCCTCCCTAATGTCATTATTTTTTTTAGCATAAAAACTGCAAATTACCAACTCTTTTTTTTTTTTTTTCCTGAGATAGACTCTTGCTTTGTCACCCAGGCTAGAGTGCAGTGGCACAATCTCAGCTCACTGCAACCTCCGTCTCCCGAGTTCAAGTGATTCTCCTATCTCAGCCTTCTAAGTAGCTGGGATTACAGGAGCGTGCCACCACACTCAGCTAATTTTTGTGTTTTTAGTAGAGATAGGGATTCGCCATGTTGGCCAGGCTGGTCTCGAACTCATGGACTCAAGTGCTCACGTGCCTCAACGTCCCAAACTGCTGGGATTACAGACATAAACCACGGTGCCTGGTGTTTTATCAAGACTTTTAATCATAAGAAAAGTTGTTCTATGTCCTAATTGAAACCCAGCATAACTGAATTTGGATTTCCTCACATAAAGTCAGAGTATCACTACTTGGCAGTACTGTAGCATCTCTAACTTTTCCAGAGAAAGTGACCTAATTCCAGAGAAGAGCAAACCTGTGTCCCTGAGATGTCTTAGAGAAAGAGTCTCAGTAGTGTGAAATGTATTTCCTCTGTCTTGACAAGGAAGGCATTTAACTCAATAGAGCATCAATGTTTTTAAGTGGGTATTTCTGTAAAGCCATTGACACACAGGTCACTTTATCCTGTGGTTTCTTTTCCCCCAGCACTATCTAAAAGCATTTGTAAAAAGCATTTTTTGTTATTCTTCTCCTTGGTGTAATTTTGCTTGTATCACAGTTTAAAAAGTTGAACATAATATGTTTAACATCTAGTCTCAGCTCTCTTTTCTCATGATGGACAGGTCAGTTCAGAGGTTTGTGATTTCCTGGGGCAAATGTACAAGAAATACATACAAATCACTGCTTTCTTCTAATTAGATATATATTTGTGAGACAAATTGAAAAAGAAATAATTCTATATTTCTGACCTCATTCTCATGCTGAGTAATTGGAGGTAATTCTCACAGATATTTGAGCTTCTATTTAATCTTTGCAACTAAATTAAACTACTGTCATATCTCAACCCTTTTTTACTGTTTACAAAAGTAAAGAGATTAGCAATAATTGAGAGGAAATAAAATGTAGACAGCTAACCTAGATAATGTGGGTGTTTCATTGAACCACCAAAATCAACTTAGTTTCATGTTCAACCTGCAATTCATTTTGATTGTGTAGGTCAGACTCGTGGCTCTATTACCCGAATTCAATAGGTAACAGGTACTTTGTTCTGGTTAAATGACTACACTTATAGCAGGTTCCTGTGCAGAGTTCATATTCACCTTCACTAAAGCAAAATATTTCACCATCACTTTTAACAGTGCCATTCACTATACCTATCAACTATACTCCAATATGTCCTGGCAGCAATTCAGACCACTCGAATTGCAAAGACATGACGGCCCACTTGAAGCCCACCAAATCACTCTTTACTGTGATAATCACATCTAGCCTTGGTACTCAGTCCCAGATCATTCTCCCCAAATGAACAAGTAAAACGATTGGGGGAAAATGCTCCCTGGCAACAGCTTGAACTTAAATGGTGACAACAGCTGGTTCAGCAGATGTTCCTCATATGATACAACACCTGTGTTATAACAGATTGAATTTTGGCTAAATTTATACTTTTAGGTATCTTAAAAGTATTTTAATAGAATTATGCAATTCAAAACAGGAAAATAAGTTAAACCAAGTGCATTAATAATATTAAAAATAGCATTCACTTATATACCTTTAGTAGCCACATATCTCTAAATTTTAACAATTTTCTGTAACCTTGCAATGACATCTGGGATGATCAGTTCTATCCTGCAGCCTTGTTGATATAGAAATGGTTTGAATAAAATAAATGCCATGCAATAAAATCAAGGCAAGGCATAATATTAAACTGTGGTGATTTTAATGTTTGCCTCGGCTTTAAGTAATTTTTAAAAAATGTAATATCCTTCTCTTCTAAAACTAACTTCCACCCTAGGAAATCAAGTTACTTAAAATGTACTAATTAAACCTTAGAGTTTCTTATATAAGTATATAAATATATTTATATATGTATGATGTTATTACAGAAAATAATATGTTTTATTCAAAGAAATTTAAATTCTGGATTAAAAGTTTTTAAAAAATTCTAGGGCCAATGACTGTGGTAATTGTGTTCATTGGGATAAATAACTTATGGTATGTACAGTGAAATGTTATTCAGCTTGAAAAAAAAGAAGGAAATTTTGTCATTGGTGACATAATAGATGAACCTTGAGGATATTATTCCGAATGAAATAAGGACACAGAAAGAAATACTGCATTAGGGGTGTGGAGAGCTGGAGAAATGGAGCAATGTGGGTCAAAACATACAAATTTTCAATTATGTAGGGTGAAAGTTTTAGAGATCTAATGTAGACCATGGAGAACACAGTTTATAATACTGTGTTGTACACATGAATTTTGCTAAGAGAATCTATCTTAAGTGTTCTTGACACACCGAAAAAAAAAAAAAAGGTAACTATGTGAATAGACGAATGTTTTTTTTGTTGTTAGCAAAACCACTTTATTCTGTAAATAGTTTTAACAAACAAAAGTTATACACTTAATATATCTATATTAATTTGTTTGTTATAATAAGTTGATTGCATGTACATATATCAAAACATCACAGTGTACACATTAAAGTGTACAATTTTATTAACAAAATTTTAAAAATAAAAATACATGCATAAAAGATGTTTCTGAGTGCTACCTGTAAGCAAAATTGAGAATGGTGTCTTATTAAATTAAATAATTATTAAATTAAATTAAATAAATATAAATAAATTTTAAGGCACAAAACCCATATTTACAGAGTGTATTATAAAAACATGATCCAGTTATATACTATCTTTAAGAAGCTCACATCAAACCTAAAGACAGCATTGGCTAAAATGTTAAAAGTACAAAAATCAAAAAAGACATATTTGCCAAACACTAATTTTTTGAAAAAGTAGTAGTAACATTGATATAAGGTAAATTCAACTTTGGCACAAATTAAATTACTAGAAAGAAAGAGAGAAATTACATAATGATAAAACTTCAATTTTTCAGAATACTTAGTGATAATAAATGTGAAGAAAGGAAGAAAGAGAGAAATAAAGTATCTTTAAATTTGAAAGCAAAAATGAATAGAAATTCAAGGAGAGAAACAGACACCAGTAATTATAGTTGGTGACTTTAACTGTTCTCTATCTTCAATTGATAGAACTACTTGGCAAAAAATCAGGAAAGATAAAAGGAGCCTCATCAACACCACCAACCAACATAACCTAATAAACATTTACTTAACACTCCATACAGCGATAGCAGAATGCACATTCTTCTCAAACTCACAAAGATAGATCATATTTCAGGCCACAAAACATACCCTAAACATTTTTAAGGAATAAAAATTATATAAAACTATATTCACAAAAGTGGAGATTGTTTGATTTGATTTATTTTTTTTTAAATGAAGGCAGACTGCATGATTACTAATAAGATCGAAGAATCACTAGCCAGACTAATCAGGGAGGAAAACAAAAAACAAGATGCTAGTTACCAATATAAGGAATGGGAGGGTGATATAGTCACAGATTCTGCACATTTTAAAAAGATAACTTAGTATAGGAATACTATTAACAACTTTAGGCAATGAAGAAATGGATATAGCCTTGAAAGAATAAGATGACCAAAAGTCACTCAAGAACACATAGATAGCAGTTCATTTTCTAGCAAATGAATTGTTTGTAGATAACATTTTTCCACAAAGAAAATGATAGCCCTAAATATCATCACTAGAGACTTCTACCAAATATCTCCAGATATTTAATGAGACCACTCAATCTATGGGACCACTGTTACCCTAAGAAAAAAACCGGACAAAGACATTACAGGAAACTAAAACTACAGAGCAGTATACTCTGAACATAGATGCACAAATTCCTAACAAAGCCTTACAGTTCAAATGTAGTTATATAAATAAAGTAAATCGTGACCAAGTGACATTTACTTTAGGACTGCAAAGTTAGCTTAGCAATTAAAAGTTAACAAAATTAATTTGCCTTTATGACAGACAAATAAAAGTACACTTTTAATAGACGCAAAAAATATTGAAAACATCTAACCACTGTTACCAATAAAAGGATCTTTGAGATAAGACAGATGAAGAGAATTTCCTTGACCTGACAAAGAAAATCTAGAAAACAGATTACATTTAATGTCATGTCTGATAGTGAAATACTACATATTTGTCTCAACATAAAGAAAAAGTCAGCTAAGCACGGTGACTCACACTTGTAATCCCAGCACTTTGGAAGGCTGAGGCAGGTGGATCATTTGAGGCCAGAAGCTCGAGATCAGCCTGACTAACATGGTGAAATCCCATCTCTACTAAAATACAAAAATTAGCCAGGTTTGGTGGCAGGCACCTGTAATCTCAGCTACTCAGCAGGCTGAGGCAGGAGCATCACTTGAACCCAGGAGGCAGAGGTTGCAGTGAGCCGAGATTGCGCCACTGCACTCCAATCTGGGTGACAAAGTGACCCTCTATCTAAAAAGAAAAAAAAAAGAAAGAAAGAGAAAGTCAAGGATATCCATTCTCAGTATTTCTATGTAATAGGCCATTTTAGTTCAACTGGGTGAGAAACTGGAAAAGAAGAAGTAAACTGATTTTACAGAATGCATAATCATCTATTAAAAAATAGTCCAAAAAGCTCCAAAGATGTGCCTAGAACTAATAACCGAACTTAGCAAGGTTGAAGGATACAAGACCAAGCTACACAAATTAACTGTATTTCATTTTACATACTAGCAGTAGTCAAATTTTTAAAATTTAAATGGTATTAAAAATATTAAATACATGGTGATAAAACTGACAAAATTGTGCAAGATTTGTACTCTTAAGACTACAAAAGAGTCAGTAAATTAAAAATCTTAAATAGGTATAATATGTTCATGGATCAGAATGTGGTTAAAATGTTAATTCTCCCTTTATTTGTCTATAGATCTAGAGACTCGATGCAATCCCAATCCAACATCAAGCAGACGTTTTGGTACTACTTTACAAGATATTTCAAAAATTCATAAGGAAATAGAAAGAACCTAGACTAGCCAAAAATCTTTGAGAAAGAACATTGGAAGACATACACTATCTAATCTCAAGATCTATTATAAAGCTGAAGTAATTAGGATGCTATGGAAATCTCATAAATATAAACAAAGAGATAAATGGAAAATGATAAAGAGTTCCAAAATAGACCCACATCAACTTGAAAAAAATTTTTTGACCATAGTCCAAAGGCACTTCTGAGAATAACCATTCAACCATTACAACAAATTATGTTAGAATAATTAGATATGCATGTGCAAAAATAAAATGTTGATATGTACTTCACACTATATGCAACAATTAAATAATAACCTGCTTTAGACTGAAATATAAAAACTAAAACTATAAAACTTCTGGAAAGAAAGATTACCAATCTTTTTAAACCAAATATTTCTTAGACACAATATCAAATGCATGCAATTAAAATTAAATAATATGAAACTTTTTCACAAAATGACAAATGTAAAAATTGGACTTTAACACAGTTAAGAACTTCTGCTTTTTGAAAATTACTATTAAAAGAAAAGGCAATCTACAAATAGGTAGAAAATGTTTGCAAGTCACAAATCAAAAACAGGAGGTGTATCTTGAATATATAAAGATTACTTCAAACTAAATAATAAGAAAACAAATAACCCAAATATAAAAGTTAGCAAAATATTTGAATAAATATTTCATCAATAATGATACATGGGTGCCAAATAAGCACATGGAAAAGATATTCAGTATCATTAGTTATTAGGAAATGCAAATAAAAACCACAACAAGATGCCATTAATATCTAGTTAGCTTGATCTAATCATTCCACTTTGTATACATATATCAAAGTATCACATTGTACCCCATAAATGTACATAATTATGACTTGGCAATCAAAAATAATTTAACTATAAAGTTTTCCAAAAAAGACTGACCATACAAATTCTTGGCAAAGTTGTAGAGCAATTAAAACCCTCATATACTGCTTGTTGAAATGTGAAATGGTGCAACCACCTCAAAAAATACATTGATCTGATAATTTCTTAATATGATAAGTATATACTTACCATATAACTCAGAGATTCGACTTCTGGATATTCAAGAAGAATGGAAGAATATATCCCTACAAAGATTAGAAGATGAATGATCACAGAAGTTTTATATATAAGAAATAAAAATTGGAAGCAGTCCAAATATCTATCAGCAGGTTAATGAACAAACGAAATGGGATAAATTCATATGATGGAACACTACTCAGCAATATGAAGAAATGAAGTATTGATATACTTATCAACAGAAACAAATCTCAAGAAAAACTGAGAAATAATCTACACAAAAAAGTGTTCTATGATTCTGATCATGTAAAAGTTCTAGAAAATAGAAAGCAGATTAATGCTTGTTAAGGAAAAGGGGCACAATGTGATCAAGTGCAATGAAAGGAAGGATGACAGAAGGACATAAGAAATCTTTTGAAGTTGATACATTCTTTCATTTTCTTGAATGTGGAGTTGGTTCATAGGGCAGAACATCAAATTTTACTGTCTAAATGTATGTGATTTATTATATGCCAATTATAAACCAATAAAATGTTAAAAAATTTGTAAGGTAAATTTTTATGTAGACAAAATTAAAGTAGGTACATTTTATATGTAATAGATGTTGCAAGTCTTTCAACACAAAGCCAAAAGTTACTGCCATTAGATCAACATTACTGTGTTAAAATAGAACTGTTTTGGAATGCCAGCAAGACTCAGATATAGTGGATAGCCATAGTAAGTCTCAGCAACAACAGCGGAGTCCCTGAGGCTGCTAATGCTAAGATGTCAAGCTCTGGTGAAAAGCCTGAGTTAGTTTCATATCAGTACTGTCATTATCCAGCTTGAAAGAGTTCTTACTCAATTCTAACCAACCCAATTTTTACTCCCATCCAATTACTAGGCCACCTGCAGGAAGGATTTATTTATGTTTTACTTCTAAGTTTAAGGACTTTTTACAAACACATGCTCTTTTCATAATGGGTTTACTATTTTTGACAACTGGTATTTTGTTTTAATAGGGAGCTATTAATTTCAAAATCCCCAAAATTTGAATTGTTGTATAAGAAATTTCTTTCAAAAAAAAATCTAGATGGTTTTTTGTTTGTAAATTTTTCTCTAGGCACTTTTGCTGAAACAGAACTTCACAAATGAGAAATGACATAGAGGTGTTTGTGAAAGTTATAGACCGGCCAAACAGTTTTAAAGTGATAAGGCCCTAACCCCATTAAAAATTGATTCTTTTAAAGACAGCTACTTTGAGAATATATAAACACCTTTAGATGATAGAACTGCTGTCTTAAACACTTCCCTTCCATCTGTGTATAACAGAGATGTATTGATAGCTCCTTGCCATCTATACTTTTGCTGACCTCTCTGCAACCAACATGACGGCAGAGTGTCACTTTCAACACTATTCACACAAACATCATTAAATCAGCTGACAAAACAGGAGTGTGGCTCCTAGGAGAGGAATAACTTCATTGTAAAAGACAAGGGCAACTCAGAGACATGACTTCAATATGCTGAAATATCTGTTACAAAGGCAGAACAACAAACATCCTAAAGAAATATACTCTTCTATACCATCTATAATAGCAACTACATGCTTGAAAATTGTAATCATATCTTTCTCCTTTTCCTTTATGGGTTATGAGAAGTTTCTTTACAACTGAAATGCAAATGAGGTCATAGGGATAGTGGAGGGAAAAAATAGGTAAAAGGCAATCATAATAACAAATAAAGAAGGATAAGGGCCAACCTAAGTGAGAGAGAGGGCAATGTTCAAATCAGAGATTAGAACTGATGACGCTCATGAGCTCAGAGTGTGAAACAAATAGCACCTGCACAAGGAGTTCCAAGACCCCAGATTTGCACTGTTCCTTAACTATTATGTCCCTCAAGAAATGGGAAATGTGTATATATAACATATTTTGCCTTTATGCAGATAAAAATAAAATACATATGAAATGTTAATACTATTTTTATGAATATAAAGTATTGTTGAGTGTCAAACATTGAGAATGGTTTTTACATCTTAACAATCTTGATGTGGCACCATGTAACTCTTTCTATAAACATCTATTAGTAACGAAAAGTTCAATTATTATCTTTCTATTCAAAAAAATACAATACGACAAACTCACATTTTCTACCATGCCAGACAGAAATATTGATTTCTACAGTGTCGGAAATCTTAAATACCATTCTCCCAATTTAATGGTATCACAACTAGCGCAGACATGAAAGTTGCTGAGGTTCTATAACTGGACATTAGGGCTGGGACCCAGCCAGGCACAATATTGCTATTTAATAAATGTTATTGAGTCATTGCTTTACATAGAGAACAGAGTTTGGTGAAACCGTAAAGACCTCATTGTAAAACTATTCATCTTCCTCCTTTGTCCTCTGTACATGAGAGTTTTCCTAGAAATAAGTAAAAAGCAGTGGTAGCTCTAGAAATTTTTAAATAACATTATTACATGCATTTATTAAGCATCTCTAATGATGGAAAACTACGGTTGAGATACCAAGAAATATGAAACTAGTTGCTACACTCAGTTCATGGCCAATAGCAATATAACACTAAAAGCAATATAACACTAAAACAATAGCAATATAACACTAATGTAAAAGTATAAGCAATAACACAAGACTATGAAAAAACTCATATGAAGGTTATACTATATTAGATATAAACTCTACATTTAATTCCTTTCCTCTTATAATTATTAAAGAGAATTAACTGTATCTTGATCATTCAGCATTAATCAATTCTTACTATGATTGTTTCTAACTTAAAACAATGAGGGGAATTTCAACACTTGGATGCTAAGTTTTACCCATTAGTTGCTACATGTAAACCTCAGAATAAATCTTAGTATCCCCAGGAAATACTATGCTTAAAGTTTGAATATACAACACAAATCAAACACTTTGACTAGATTTAATTTTACTAGAAAGGATCCAAGAAATTCCTAAAACTCAGTGGGAGTGTGTGTGTGTGTGTGTGTGTGTGTGTGTGTGTGCATATGTCTGTACACAAAAGAGGCCTCGATCCAGGCTTTTGCCCATCCACTCAACACAATCCTTGAAAACTGGAATTGTAAGATTGTACTTCTTGGTTACTCCGGTCTAATCCATTATACCTGACTGTGTGGTTCACCTCTTTTCTCATCGAACAGCCTGCAGAACATGGATATGATGCCATAGGTACATGAAGAAGACACTCAGTGTAATGTATCACATGGGATCTAATCAGTAATGTACAAGAGCCCATTAGCTACTTGATACAAGCTGGTCTGCCATTCTTTCCTCCTGCCCATTTACAGTTCTATCAAGTATGGATGCCACACAAGAATACTAATCAATAATTCTTATACAGGAGACACTTAATGGAGAAAATCTAGTTGGAATATAGGTGAAAGTCAGGGCTCTATGATTTATCTTAATCCTGATCTGCATAAGATGTACATGAATTCTAATTAAACTGAATGTGTACTTTTAATGAATATGGATATTCAAAGGTGGCTTTGGGTAGGGGAGGGAGACACTGATGGAGATTGTGACCACGTTTTACATGAACTCACCCAATTCCAATTCCCACTGTATCTCTTCACATGGACATGCGTGTGTGCGCGCACACACACACACACATACACAATATTCTTTGGTGAGACCACTGGTCAAATGTCCAGTCACCATACTAGACATGAACACTACCAACACCACAATACCTAGGACATCAGAATATTATATTTTGTTCTTTAACAGCAGTATACCTTACAAAAACCCACGCTTTCCTTCTGTATTCTACATTCTTTCAACAATATGATTTTGTTTTGACTTTAGCTAGGAAGGAAAAATCAGATTAATGATAAGCATTGCTTGAGATCCTACACTAAATAATCATGAGGCGTTTCTTCTGTCAGTCAAATACAATTAGAATTATTACTCACAGTCAGTTTTTCTAAACACTTCAATTATTCCATACATTATCCCCTAAAAAATGCTCGTCATTTGACTGGCAGAATCCCTTAAGTGGTTCAATCAATGGAACAAATGATCAGTGGTAATTATGATAACCCACAATTTAGAACACTAAGTTGAAGAACAACTTTCTAAAAGTTCTCAGAAAATGTAATGTAATACAGCACAACTGTAAGATATTTAATTAAGTCATTTTATTTGTCAGCCAACTATCAAAATTGGGGGAGGGCATGATACACACCATTCAAAATAACAGTTTAGTTATGTCTGGTTCTAATTTGAAGCAAATTATCTAATCTTTTGATGACTTCAAGTGTATTTTTCTGTTTAGACTTTGATATGGTAATGATAAATAGATTTCTATCCCATGAGCCTGAGCTAATTGATGTTTGGAAACAATCATGCAAATTTCATTTGTATTGGGACCAAAATGGCCCTGGTGCCTATATGCCTATAAGGCCTCTGTGCCTATGAAGGTAAATCAAACACTTTTCTGCAAGATGTGTAGTGCTTCAAAATCGATAATCATTGATATCCCTTCCTTGTCTGAACATGAATCCAAACATTAGCTGGTCTCTGGCGACCATTGAGATTTGGAAATATATGACATACCAATTACTATGTTAGGGATTCAAACCAGTGCTAAAGCCATATTTTCATTAGCAAATGCCTGACACCCCAGGATAGAGAGTTGTTCTCCAAGAATATAAAGGACATAGTCGTTGTCCCAGCGTAAGGCCTTCCCTGACCCGGTGGTTGTCTCCAGGTTGCAGGCTGGAATCCACACATAGCCAGTGACAACCTGTTCCTTATAAACTTAAATGAGCATCAAGAAGCCCCAGGAAAAGCAGACTGCAGACCTCACTCTGCTCTCTACGTTTTGTAGGGATAGCTTCATGACCATCTCACCCCACACTCAGCCTCTCCGCAAACCCTGAAAATGTAGCAGCAAAGAGGATCATGCAGAGATGGAAGTGCAAGAAGTAGCAAGTGTCAGGGCCCAAGAAAAAGCAAAGGCCTGAATTTTCTGAGACCTTCTCCCAGCAAGAGATTCACCTGAGCAAGGAACTGCCAAGAAAGGTACAGATGCAGCATTGTGGATATAGAATTGTGAAGCCAAAATAAACTTTTCAAAACTACCAATAGTAATAATAACAACTTACAACAATTCAGTAACTAATGCTGCAGACCAGAATGTATTATCTTTCTATTCTTTTAATAAGCAATATTAGGCCATGTGTGGTGGTTCACACCTGTAATCCCGGCACTTTGGGAAGCTGAGGTGGGAGGATTGCTTAAGGCCAGGAGTTTGAGATCAGCCTGGGAACACAGTGAGACCCTATCCCTACAAAAAACGAAAATAATTAGCCAGGCATGGTGACATGAGCCTATAGTCCCAGCTATTCGGAAGGCTGAAGCAGGAGGATTGGCTTGATTCTAGGAGGTCAAGACTGCAGTGACTGAGCTGGGATTGCCCCACTGCACTCCACCCTGGGAGACTGAGCAAGACCCTGCCTCAAAGAAAAAGAAAAAGCAGTATTAGACAATTGTCAAATTACAAAGAGACTCAAGAGTATGCAGCCAAAACAAATTAAGGAGAATACCATAGACATGTGCCAGTCAATTGCTATAGTTATTTTATGTTACTATTCTAAATGTTGTGAATGTCAGCTTTTTAAAATTTATATTTTGTAATTTATATTCTCCTTCTAAAGAAAAATGCACTTGGATCCATAATTTTGTATTCTTGTTTTGTTTCTTTTGTTTGTTACTGAATACACTCCAGACCCACAAACCCTGAGTCAGCCTCAGCGTTAGTGCACATTCTCCAGCGATGAATGAGTGATGCTGTGTCTTGGAACTGCATGTTATTCTTCTATTATTTAATTGTGTCTAAATCACAGAGCTGATAGATTTCTTTCACATTTATCAAGTGTCATATGTTACAGTATGATATGGTTTGGCTCTGTCTGCACCAAATCTCAATTTGAATTGCATCTCCCAGAATCCCCACGTGTTGTGGCAGGGACCAAGGCGGAGGTAACCGAATCATGCGGGCTGGTCTTTCCCATACTATTCTTGTGATAGTTTCATGAGATCTAATGGGTTTATTAGAGGTTTCCGCTTTTGCTTCTTCCTCATTTTCTCTTGCCACTGCCATGTAAGCAGTGCCTTTCACCTCCCGCCATGATTCTGAGTCCTCCCCAGTCATGTGGAACTGTAAGTCCAATTAAACCTCTTTTTCTTCTCAGTCTTGGGAAGTCTTTATCAGCACAGCGTGAAAACATACTAATACAGAGTAATAAAGATTAGCTGCCTCCACAGTCTTCTGAATGATCACTTTCTTAAACTTCTGGAATTTTACTCTTCTGAAGCATCTCTCATGTGCACAGTTTTTCTGTCTTACGTGATTCTCACGTGGCTTTTAATGCTCTTCTGGGGTTCTGCATCTTTTCTTGCCTGGTTCACTTGAATACTCATATTTCCACCCTTCTTTTCTTTCCTAAGCTCTACTGTGCTTCAGTATTTGTCCTCCCTCCTGAACTGCTTGTAGCCTGAGAGTTGCGTATTTTTCAGGTTCTTTGTCCTCTAAAATGAGAATCAGAATATTTGATTCTGTCATTCAGTGATGGTTAAAATGTTGTTCCTGGAACACATTTATCAGTATCACTTGGGCCCATTAAGGGACATAATGAACTGGAATCTGCAAAGGTAGTTTTCAGAACCTGCATTTTAACAGACCACTCAAGTGATTCCTATGCAGACATGAGTATTAAGCCCATAGTCTTAGATAACTAAATTTTACTTATTGATCACCAAGTAATATTTTTCAGTGGGTGCAGAAGTACTTTTTTTCTTTTCTCATTCACACCAGGATTTTTTTTTTTTTTTTTTTGAGATGAAGTCTCATTCTTGTTCCCCAGGCCAGAGTGCAACGGCACAATCTCAGCTCACTGCAACCTCCGCCTCCTGGGTTCAAATGATTCTCCTGCCTCAGCCTCCCAAGTAGCTGGGATTACAGGCGCCTGCCACCACGCCCAGCTAATTTTTGTATTTTTAGTAGAGATGGGGTTTCACCATGTTGGCCAGGCTGTGTTGAACTCCTGACCTCAGGTGATCTGCCCGCCTCAGCCTCCCAAAGTGCTGGGATTACAGGCGTGAGCCACCGTGCCCGACTCCACACCAGGATCTTTAAGGAGAAGAAATTAGTCCAGAGGTCTCTCTTCCCAATAATACAAGTTATACTAACCTTCATATTCTGAAGTACAGATGCTGAACTAAAATTATTTTTTTGTTTCAAAATTATAAAAAATGTTCACCATACCTAAATTTGTAAAACATAGTTTCAATTGCTACCAAAAAAGCAATAACTTAAATAATAAGTAACTTTAAAAAATATGTTTAGGTGATACCACGTGTTAATAGAGATTGGTTCAACATATATCAAAACTACATTTTTAATTTAATGGCCCATATTTAATCTCTCCACCATGTACCTGACACTATAACTGCAATCTCATCTGTATACGGTACTTGCCATTTCCAGAACACATCCCACACTGACCAGCCTTGCTCAAAATTGTCTCTCATTTTTCTTTTTTTGCAAAGCTACTACTGCTGCTCCTGTTAATATCTTACATTTTTATAGCACTTTATAGTTTAGTAAGCTCTTCCACATCCTACTCAATTCTTACAACAATTTCATTAAGTTGGAGGAAATTGTGAATCAGAGACATTAAATAAACTGCTCAGAATTCCAGTGTTGGCAAGAAATGAAGTCAGGTTCAAAAACACAAGTTTGTTTTTTGTTTTTCTCTTTCGAAACAGTATTTCTATCAGTGAATCTGTGTTTTCAGAAGTATCTCCATAGCTTTCCAATGAGAATTAATGTTATTTTTTCTTTATCAGTACATAAGAGTGTGGGAAGGAAACTGGCTTTGTTTACATTTAAGTATTCTTGATGGAGTTAAAGGAGGTAATGCAAAACCAGACAAAACTACTGTTTGATGTTGGAAGTTAAGATGATAGTTAACCTTAGTGCCAAAGGAGGGTTAAAGGTAGAGTGACAATGGCATGTCACATTAGAGTTTGTAGAGCTTCTGGGTCTCTGATTATACTGAGTTTCTTGATCTGGGTGCATATTAAACTGTTGTTTCTCTTTATAAAAATTCATAGTCACCCAATTAGAATTTGTGCACATCTTATTCAACATGCTCCTAGATTGCATTTCCAACTTCATTTAAATACTTTTTAAAATGTGTTGATTTCCTTTGAAATATTTTTGTGTGACTATTAGGGAAAAGTGTGGTAGAGTGTATCATAGAAAAGACAAGAAAACTGGGAGATAGGTTTTAGGCGGAAGAGATTAATTTTTAAAGTAACACACAGGGATCCTACAATAGTTCACCAGAAAGTGGTCAGGAAACCTACAAAATCATTATGTCTAGTATATACTTTTAAGTCATTTCCTGTTATTGTCGTGGTTATGTGCATTATACATTTCAAAACCAACCTTTTAAAAAAAGAAAAAAAAACTTTAGAAAATTTTGAAGAAGAAAGAAAAACCTTAACAGAAGGATGGCACAGTACTCGATATGTTGTGAGATGATGGATGAAAGTTGAAAATAAGAGAATAAATAAATAAATAGTATTAAGAATTTGGAGTGACCAAAAGGATATACACTAGTAACACACCTAGATTTCCAAAACACCTGGAATGAAGCTCTAGTATTTCCATTTACATAGAAAAACAGTGGAGATAGGGGTCATTTTTCTTCAATGTATAGATGAGAAAAGTAAAGTATAGAGAGGCAAGAAACAAGATTACATAGCTAGCAAGGGGAAGCCTGTACTCAAACTAGTCAGTCTGCTTTAAGGACCCTCATGTTGGCAGGAGAATGGCGTAAACCCGGGAGGTGGAGCTTGCAGTGAGCTGAGATCCGGCCACTGCACTCCAGCCTGGGCGACAGAGCGAGACTCCGTCCTCGTGTTAACTACTTTACTGTATTGCCACTAATGTATTAACAATGGATGAACGATGAACTATTTTAAAATAGCAGATTCCAAATAAATGATATCTATCTTGATTTTCATCACTTAGAAAGTGGCACATATGTACCCTAAGTGTTTAAGATATAGATGAATAAATGAGTTATGAATTAAAATATTTCAATAAAATTTTGAAGCTATTAATATCTTAAGTTTTTTGTTTGTTTGTTTTTGAGGCGGAGTCTCCCTCTGCGCCCAGACTGGAGTGCAGTGGCCGGATCTCAGCTCACTGCAAGCTCCGCCTCCCAGGTTCACGCCATCCTCCTGCCTCAGCTTCCCGAGTAACTGGGACTACAGGCGCCCGTCAGCAAGCCTGGCTACTTTTTTGTATTTTTTTTAGTAGAGACGGGGTTCCACCATGTTAGCCAAGATGGTCTCGATCTCCTGACCGTGTGATCCTCCCACTTCAGCCTTCCAAAATGCTGGGATTACAGGTGTGAGCCACTGCACCCGGCCAAAATTTTAATATTAATCATCTTGGAAGAATTTTTAGTGAAAAGTTACTGGTGGCTTAAGTATGATTTAAGTATGAATCTTTATAACAAAACAAGCATTTTACAATATTTTAGGTCTTTGGAATATTTTGTACATTAAAGTAAATTTGAAATTTGTTGCAATATAATTAAAAGCATTAATGTACATGAGAAATACCTGTCAAAGAGAAATACCTTGTGCAAAGGTTTGTATCAGTCAGCTTGCATGCAACTCGTAATAAATCAGAAAGTGGTTCAAAAGAAAAAGTCCCACTTATATGTTCAAGCTCTTCTTTTATGTTATATATGAACAAAATATATGCACACACACAGGTACATATATATACACACACACACAAATGAAAATGCTCACCCATTCTATAGCAAAAGATTAGCTGCTTCTTTCTCTAGTACCCCAAGGGATTGCTTGGTTAAAAGTGTAATTAGTTTGAAGAAAACATTGAGCTTTTTCAGTTTCCTCTTGCTGCTGGAGCTAGCAGTGTTGCTCTGGAATTAGAGATAAATTTTAGCTTTATCATACACAGACCATAGCAAGAAAAAGGAAGGAAGGTTGTTTCTTTGGTGTTCCATTATCTGAGCTATTACTTGCTTCTATGTTATGCTACTTTAATTAACTAGAAACTAATGGTGTTTCAGTTAACTAAAGCTGAAAACTTTATGATTTCTTGTTAAAAGTAGTTATGTATGTCTAATTTTACTGAATTGGAACAAAAAATTAAGTATTCACATATATTTTAAATATCATAAAGTGGCTTTAGAAGTAAAAGTTCACTGCACAAGTTTATTAGTTATTAACATTTTAGTAAGAATGTAGAAAACCTTTGTTTAATCATTCTTTTTCCTAATTTTACAGAAAACTTCAGTAAAGCAAAGGAACTCCATAGTTACAGTAAATAGAAATCCATTTATGTTTAGTAATACTAGACAGATATGTTCTATGGTAAGTGAGGGTGATACATCTTTCTGCAAATGCTGCTCTGAGCCACTCCAGTGGATTTCATTATCCTCTAAGGGAGGCCCAAAGCTTCCCTTGAAAACTATTAACCTTTGCTGACTAATGCATCATAATCAACTGCCCATCTGTAAGCACCACCCAAAAAAGCAGAAGTCTACATCCAAAGATTTATCTTTAGCTCATGAAAATCACTGGGAGTGTTTATGAACAACCATTTATTATCTTCCATGAGGCCCATATAATGAAAATTGTCTGATTCTTGATTTGCTGTTGAGTGAGATTTAGAAGAAGAGGGATATTGCTATAAAATGACAGTCACAGATTTCATGACTGCCCTTACAGACAACCATTTGTCTTTCTAGTATCCTCATATGGTCTCTCATCTGTAACTGATCAGATGTTGACTTTCTGAACTATAGATCCTAATTACACTAATTATAATTATCACCATTTGTGGCACAACACACCATTTGTGTCAGCCAGTGTTATAAAGGAATGATGATGATTGTTTATAGTGCTTTCTACAAAGCTACCTGTAAGTGTATGAATTTTATAATACAAGAAACTGAATTTAAAGACATTAAGTGCAATGCTCAGCATTAAAGTGTAGTAAGAGACTCTGTGGTGATGTCAACTCAGGACTCTCCATAGATCCACAGGCTCTCATTGTTTCTTCTGCTCATTGTGCTGTGATTAAGTGTTTGGGATCTTCCTGGAGAGAATTAAATAAATTGTTACTCTTTCCATCTTCCAAAGCTAGCATTCTGCCCTAACTAGAATAGACGGTCACTTAATAAACTGGTTAGCTAAAATAATAATACTGAGTGAACATATATGTATAACTCATAATCAAAAGAATGATCAAAAGTGGATCAGAGATAAATTTATTTTCTGTGCACCTAACAGGCATTAGGTGCTCATACTCAAAACATAGTCAGTTTTAGATTATGTAATTAATGATTGAACAAACTACAACAAGAACATATGAACAATCTATTGTGACCATCTGTTACAAATATTCACACAAGAAATATGGCATATGATGTCATCTTTGAATCCAAAGGGTGAGAATAAAATTTGCATAATATTATGAATATGTCTGTGATAACCAACCACATTAGGTATATCCCTTATAACAGTGACTCATGGAATGGCCATAAAATGGAATATTATGCAGTCATTTAAAAATATATCTTATAAAAATTCTCTATGATTTAAGAAAATAAGGTAAAAAATCCTAACTTGAAACTTCAAGTTATAAAACTAAATGTGCTACAAGTTCACTTTTTTTATTTTTGAGACGGAGTCTCGCTCTGTCGCCCAGGCTGGAGTGCAGTGGCCAGATCTCAGCTCACTGCGAGCTCCACCTCCCGGGTTTATGCCATTCTCCTGCCTCAGCCTCCCGAGTAGCTGGGACTACAGGCACCCGCCACCTCACCTGGCTGATTTTTTGTATTTTTCAGTAGAGATGGGTACAAGTTCACTTTTATATAAATATATTCACATATATATTTACCAAAAAAAATGCTCAACAAAAACAGAAATATACATTCAATGACTATCCTAGGTTTGAAGAATCACAGATAACTTTTTATTTCTTTCTATGCTATTCTCTATTTTTAAAGTATTTTTTTTAATTTGAAGATTACAAAATTCATTGCAAAAAAGAGACATGCTACATAGGACATTTTCAAGATCCTAAAATTCAGTAGTATATATTTTAAACATGACAAATTTTGTTCTTTGCATGCATAATCCTTTTCCTCAACTCATCAGACTAATAACTTTATACTCTGTACTTGTTGTCCTGAATATTTTAAACATAAATATAACTTGCTTTTCTATTTTGCTTTATGAACATGGCAATGGGTTGCCTAAAAAGCATTGTGATTTATTAGTTCTTGGCTAATTGCCACAATTATATGAAATCAAATGCACAGGTTGCTCCAAGGCAAAATGCTGTGTAAATTTTAAAAAATCACATTTTAACTATTAGCAGACAATAAAATCTGGGTCAAATGTTAGCCTAGTGAAAAATCAAGACAACATTAGAAAAAAACAAATAAATTATAGAAATTGAACCTCCAAAGTGAGGCTGATTCTTCCACATTTTTTAAAACCCCAAACGACATATATTACAGATTCAAATGCAAGATCCATGACATGAGAGCATATATCTCTCTCTCTCTTTTTTTTTTTTTTCTTTGACATGGAGTCTCGCTCTGTGGCCCAGGCTGGAGTGCAATGCTGCCGTCTCTGCTCACTGCAACTTCTACCTCCTGGGTTCAAGCCATTCTCCTT
Source organism: Piliocolobus tephrosceles (assembly GCF_002776525.5). Classification (NCBI taxonomy): domain Eukaryota; kingdom Metazoa; phylum Chordata; class Mammalia; order Primates; family Cercopithecidae; genus Piliocolobus; species Piliocolobus tephrosceles. The sequence continues at coordinate 84,851,738 of NC_045440.1, forward strand.
CCTCAGCCTCCCTAGTGCCTGGGATTACAGGTGCCTGTCACCACACCTGGCTAATTTTTTGTGTTTGTAGTAGAGATGGGGTTTCACCATGTTGGGCCAGGCTGGTCTCAAACTCCTAACCTTGTAATTCACCCACTTCAGCCTCCCAAAGCACTGGAATTACAGGCGTGAGCCACTGCGCCCGGCCAGTCAGAGCATATCTCTAGCTTTCTATTACCACTGTCTAACACAATACATATTCAATAAATGTCTTTAACAAATTATTGGTAAGTATCTTGAAATACACTGAATTTAAGGAACTTTAAGATAACTAAGACACATACGTTTTTAAGGAAATATTCTGCTGGGAAATAATGTAGTCATGTATAAAGATTTAATAATAAAATATCCTAAGTTCAAAATGTTTATTAAATGAATATAATATTGCTCCATAATTTTTCAATACAGCTTGAAAGATTTTTCAAATAAAAATTCACAGTCCCTTGGCTAGCAGGCTAATAATCTAGGATATTTCAGTTATTTTTTTTGTTTGTTTTTGGTTTTGATTTTTGTTGAGACAGAGTTTCGCTCTTGTTGCCCAGACTGGAATACAATGGCATGATCTCGGTTCACCGCAACCTCCACCTGAGGGGTTCGAGTGGTTCTCCTGCCTCAGCCTCCCACGTAGCTGGGATTACAGGTGCTTGCCACCATACCCTGCTAATTTTTGTATTTTTAGTAGACACGGAGTTTCACCATGTTGACCAACCTGGTCTTCAAGTGCTGACCTCAGGTGATCCGCCTGCCTCAGCCAAAGTGCTGGGATTATAGGCCTGAACCACCACGCCCGGCCTGAGTTTGTGTATTTATGGGAGTAAAAATTCAAGTTCTGACTCCAAACAATTATCCCTTTCCTATCTTGTATCTCATCAAAAGGCACTGGGGACTACTAGAGCAGGGAGGGAGGGAGGAAGGCAGGGGACGAAAAAGCACCTATTAGGTATTATGCTCACTACCTGAGCGATAGGATTATTTATACCCCAGCCTCAGCATCACACAATATACCCATGTAACAATTCTGCATATGTACCCCCGAATCCAAAATAAAAGTTGCAATTATTACATATATATATGTACATACACACACATATATAAAATAATTGCAACTACATATATATGGTGCCATCAATTCAGAAAACTTTTAACGGTTCTGTGGAATACATTGGGCCATTTTCCAGCCCTCAACTGGCCATTTTAAAATGCCGCTGTCTTACTTCTTATAAGTTGGGCACCACTTTTAGCTAATATTTAACTTCCGTAATTTTATTGTTCTTTTCTCCTACCTCCCTTATTTTGACCTTATTGATTTGTCTCTTAAATATTCTTTTACCATTAATTTAGCAGTTTACAAGAGAGTGACATAATACCCTTGCTTTATATGTGATCTAGACTCAAAATCTAACCTGGATAAATTTTACTATACATTGTTCTAATCTATATATGTAATCACCATGTAAAATTTGCATGCACATACAATCGCAAACAGTATGAGACAGTCTTTTTTTTGCAAACTATTCATCTAACAAAAGATTAATAATTAGAATATGTAAGGAGCTCAAATAACTCAATAGGATAAAACAAATAATCTGATTTTAAAATGGGCACAAGATCTGCATAAATGTTTCTCAAAGGATGACATACAAAATGGTCAACGAGTATATGTAAAAATACGCAGCATCACTAATCATCTGAGAAATGCAAATCAAGGCCAGGAGCGGTGACTCTCGCCTGTAGTTCCAACACTTTGGGAGGCCAAGGTTGGTAGATCACTTGAGGTCAGGAGTTTGAGACCAGCTTGGCCAACATGGCGAAACCCCATCTCTATTAAAAATACAAAAATTAGCTGGGCGTGGTGGCATGTGCCTGTAATCCCAGCTACTCGGGAGGCTGAGGCAGGAGAATTGCTTGAACCCAGAAGAGAGAGGTTGCAGTGAGCCGAGATCACTCCATTGCACTCCTCCCTGGGTGACAAGAGCAAAACTCCTTCTAAAAAAAAAAAAAGAAAGAAAGAAAAGAAATGCAAATCAATACTACAATTAGATATCATCTTCTCCTAGCTAAAATAACTGTTATAAAAATGACAGGCAATAATGAATGCTGGTGAGGATGTGGAGAAAAAGGAACCCTCATACCCTGTTGGTGGGAATGTAATTAGTACAACCACTATACAGAAGAGTATGGAGGTTCCTCAAAACACCAAAAACATAACTGCCATATGATCCAGCAATCCCACTGCTAGGCATATATCCAAAAGAAAGGAAATGAGTATATCGAAAAGATAAATTGCATTCCCATGTTTATTGCAGCACTATTTATAACAGCCAAGATATAAAATCAGGTGATGTGCTATTAATGGATGAATGGATAAAGAAAATGTGGTATTATTATACATGTAAACCATGGGATATTATTCAACCACAAAATGAAATAATGAAATCCTGTTATTTGCAGCAACATGGATAGAGCTGGAGAACATTATGTTAAGCAAAATAAATCAGGTACAGAAAGACAAATATCACATGTTCTCTTTTATATGTGGGAGCTAAAAAAAAAAAGCAATTGAACTCATAAAGGTAGAGAGCAGAATGATGGTTATCTGAGGCTGGAAAAGACAACAGGAAGGGGGAGATAAAGTGGACATGGTTAACGGGTACAAAAATACAGTTAGAATGAATAAGAACTAGTATTTAGTAGCACAATAGGGTAACTATGCCTAACAATAATTACTGTATATTTTAAAATAGCTAGAAGAGTGGAATTAGAATGTTTGTAACACAAAAGAATGATAAATGATTAAGGTGATAAATACCTCATTTACCATGATTTGATCATTATACATTGTATGCCTGTATGAAAACATCATATGTACTTCACAAATATATAGAACTAATATGTACCTATAATAATTAAAAAGTAAAATTAAAAATAAATAAAACACAAAAAGACATTCTTTGTAAGTATCATTTCTTGCAGGTATACAAGTTTATTGCTTGTATCTCTCTGGTATCATCAAATAACTTTCTCAGTACAAAAATAAAGATATTTTCTGCTCCATAACTGGTTTTATTATTTATAAAAAATTAAAATTACTGTCAGTAAAAGTAGTTGGTTATCTGTAACTACATATAAAAAACTTTTATCAGTTGGAAACTGCTGTCTTCAAAATATCACACATTTGCTTCATTATCAAACTGATACTTTATCACCAAGTTGAAGACAATAAATAGTAAAAGCACAATTCTCGGGATCTCTAATTTAGGAACTAACCGTAAGATATTAGCATGAGAAAAATATATAGCATCTTTCTTTAAGGTCTATGAATCCATTTTACTTATGCTAATATTCGTTTGTAAATACATGACTTAACCTCTAAGTTTCAATTTCATCCTCCATAGAATTTGTATTGATTTACAAATAAACTCATTGCACAGCTTCCAAAAGAGGAAAATTATGCTAACCTGCACTATGATCATAAAGGAAGGCTAATCATTAGGCAAACATTACCTAGCATAGTGCTATACACATAACAGTAGGTGTGTACCCTAAAGCAAGTCTTCCGTTGTGTACAGCTGTAGATAAGAGCTCTGAAAATGAAGGTGGTTCACATAAGGGCTTTACTCACAGTTTGATTGTGGTAGAGATTTGTTCCTTCTGTGCCTCCATTTCTGGTTTATTAAATTGAGTTGGTAATATTTTCTACTCCTTCCAATTTTGTGGGGTTTAAATAAATATGTTCATGTAAAGTTCTTATACTAATACCTAACTCAATAAATATTAAATATGAATATTAAAATAGTTGAATATATTATAATTGTCTTGTTCATTAAGGAAGGTTTAAGATAAAGGCATCCATATTTGAGCAACACAAAATGGTTATGGGCCTTAGGAGAAGCCCTAGGTGAAAGCATCCAATTATGTCACTTACTAGTCATATGACTGAGATTAATTTACTTACACTCTCTGAACCAATATACACCGTCTGGGTCATTTATTCCCTCATCCAGTCATCCACCAATCATTGATTCGATAACTATGATGTGTGAGGAAGTATAGTCACTAAAAAATTATTAGCAAAAAGTATGTCATTTGTTTTATGCATTGTTTTGAGAAGTAAATGGATTAATTTTGAAAAAAGTAAATCTCAGAAGCATCACTTCTCATTTCTCTTTTTTTACATATTTATACTATAGAAGGACCTCATAATTTAAACCTAGTTGTATTATTATGATACCATATCAGCACAAGTAATGAAAAATTAGTAATCCAGTTCATCTCCCTGATTTTTGGAAAAAAACTAACAGATAAATGAGAAAAAATTTAGGTAATAGAGGTTTTTTGAAAATTAGCTGCTATATCATAACCCTGAAAACATGACCAATAAAGATTCAGTATATAAATAGCCAAGTGTTGTTAAAAGCACATCAATATCCACATTATTCTAGAGAAATGTTTACAAAGATGGCATATTACTTATTCTTGTAGAACAGGCGCTGGTAAACTATTTCTATAAAGGACCAGATAGTAAATATTTTAGGCTTTATGGATCACATAAAGTCTCAGTCTTCTTCTTTTCTTCTTCTCCTCTCCTCCTTCTTCATTTCTTTAAAAATGTAAAAATTACTGTTAACTCACAGGATATAACCAAGTAAGTCATGTGCCAGATTGGGCTTATGATTGCAGACCCCTAGTATAAAAATAATAAAAACATGAAACTTGTTCAAGTTGCATTTAAAGGCTCTTATAAATAAGGAGCTCTCCAAGTAGCCAAGCCAACTCCTCACTTCTCAAAATGATAACCATTCAGCCAGTCATCCATTCCAAGCACACATGTTGAGCATCTACTAAATTCCTGGTATTATTACAAATACTGGAAATGTAAGTTAGTGTATACACTCGAAAGTTTATAGGGTTTGTTTTTGTTGTTGTTGTGTTTCAGGGGAGATACAAATATGAATATAACAAGGAATTTATGGTGAAAGTGCGAAGATACGAGTAAAAACAAGAGGTTAACAAGAAACAAAGGGGGAAGCTGTTATCTCAATCTCATTGTGGAAGAAAATATGAAAGTTTTTTGAGAAAGTGGTGTACAAATGAGGGGAGAAAGATAAATAAAGGAGTGAAGGCTTCAAGAGGAAAGAAAAATTAGGTGCAACATTTGACAGGCAAGAGAGAACTTGGCTTGTCTGTGAAAAGGAAAGAAATCTCTTCTGGTTAAAGTACTCATAGTGGAAAAGAGACGGAAGCAGGTTGAGCAGTAGAAGATTCCAGAGAGCTAAGCATGAGACAGATCATGGCGTCATTTAGGTCTCATAAGTCATATTACGAAATATGGACTTTCTCTACAGAGAATGGGTGAAATGTTGAAGGATGTTAAGAGCATGAAAAGTATGATCAGGTATGCACTTTAGAAAAACAGTTCAGAAGAATATGGATTCGAGAGCTACCCAGAAGCAGAATTGATAGGTCTTTTTGATTATGTGAATGATTTTACATGGCACCTAAGGGAGAGCAAGACATCAAGATCAATATCCAGTTATGTAATTTTTGCTTCACTTACATTAAGTTAATGTCTCAGATACAACTTGTGTTCTTTTCCTTTTTCTCTGCTTATTCTTCCCATGAAGAATGCCTCAACCATCTGCATTAACCTCTTGAAATTTTCAATGTCCAGTTCAATCCCTCACTCCTTTAACACATACCCTTTCTTGTCCTAACTCATTAGATTGTTGTTTGTTTTTATCGGCTTTCATACTCTAGAAATCAATAACATATAGTAATTATTTTCCAAATTTTGTTATCCGCTCATCAACCAAAACAATGCTGGTTGCACAAGTGTGGGGTGTACCTTCACCAATAGATGTATAACTCTCCAGAGGCCTGTGCACTAGCCTGGCTAGCTGTTAGCTACACACTCTGTTGTAGGTGTATAGCATTCCACAGATAAGGATTCTCAAACATCACTATAGATAACCTATTGTCTAACAAAACTTACACTCAGAAATTTCTTTCCTAATCAGTTCATCATTTTTCATGTATTTTAAATATATCTAATTCCCTGTAACCCTACAAAGCAGGTGGCATAGAAACCCCTCTCTCTGAAAAGGGTTAATGCCATTCTGATTTGTATCTCCCCACACTGATTTCTGTCCCAGTTCAATGCATTCTTCACATTGAACTCATAATATTTTTAATAGCTGTTAGATCATGGCATTCCCCTATTTAAAACTCTTTAGTGGACTTAATGTGAAATCTGAGTCATGATATACAAGTCTTTCATATGCTAAATCCTTGCAGGCTCTTCAACTCTACTTTGAATTACTTACTGATGTTGATGACCAGCCTCAGGGGTTGTCTGTCTTTCTGCGCTATTTAGCTCACTATACATTTTCATGTCAGGAACATTAGCTGAGTCATTCCTTCTGCCTGCTGCATGTCTTCCTCAGTTATCTCCACCATGCACCAACAACTTCCAGTTTTTGCTCATCTTTCTAGCCTTCAATTAAATATTAATTCCCGTGAAAATTTTCCCTCATGTTCTTAATTCTGAGCCACATTCAAACATTTCTAAAATCCAGACTCATCTTCTAATTGATATGCACATTCAATATAGTATTTTCTTTGGGAGGCCAAGGCAGGCAGATAATGAGGTCAGGAGTTCGAGACCATCCTGGTCAACATGGTGAGACCCCCGTCTCTCCTAAAAATACAAAAGATTAGCTGGGCATGGTGGCACACGCCTGTAATCGGAGCTACTGAGGAGGCTGAGGCAGGAGAATCCCTTGAACGAGGGAGGCAGAGCTTGCAGGGAGTCTAGATTACACCACTGGACTACAGCCTGGGTGACAGAGCAAGACTCTGTCTCGAGAAAAAAAAAATAGTATCCTTTTTCTATTTTACAAATTTAAAAAAATATATGATTACATCAGTGGTATGCCTGACAGTTTTTGTTATCTTAAAACTGAATAAATATGGTGTGTTCTGAGACAATTCTGCAGCTGCCTTCTTGCTAAAATTATTGTCATTGTCATTTACTCCTGCTCACCTGAAAAGCACCAGGAGGGCTGGACCCTGCTTGTCTCAGTCATTACTCTATGTCACTCTATCTTAAACTCTTAGCACTGTGCTGGAACTTGACAGGTAGGTAGTCCGTTAGTATTCATGGCTTAAACAATAATCCCATTGCTTTCCAGTCTCTCCAGAGGCACATATATAGTGTTGAAGTTGATGTAAAAGCACGCTGAGGGTTCTTGGGATCTTGAGGATTTAGGCAATCTTGTCTCAAATCCACAATTTCAAAACTTAGAAGAGTCTAACTACTCTAATACCTTCATACCCAATATCTGCTTCTACTTTGGCTCAAGGTTGTTTTAGTCTTGCTAAGATTTGCCCACAACATTTTGCAACATTCAATTTGCCAAACACTCGCAGTAAAAATTAATTCCCACCAAATATGCCATAAATTTTTTGTCTGATTGCAAGTTTATGGAATAATGCTAGAAAAAAATTGACATTGATTACCACACCAATTCTGCTGATGATGACTAGGCTTCCTGCTGTACCACCAACTTTGTTCCTATTACAAGAACTATGACCCTAGTAGCCAACCTCAAAAACACTGAACCTGTCTTAATTCTAGATCAATAGTGAATAAAATTTTCTGCTCTTTATTTGAATTCCATCCTTGTAATTGTGTTTTAGTACGTGTTTTAGTATGCACCTAAAAGTAAATGCCTTTGGTAGAACTACCATGTGATCCAGCAATTCCATTGCTGAATATACATCCCAAAAATTAATAAAAATAAGAGATCCCTGCATTGTCATGTTTATTGTGGCACTATTCACAATATGGAGTTAACCTAAGTGTTTGTCAATGAATGAATGGATAAAGAAATGTGGTACATATACACAATGGAATATTATTCAGCCATAAAAAAGAATGAAATCTTTTGTTTGCAGCAACATGGACCTGGGAGTCATTATGTTTAGTGAAATAAGCCAAGCATAGAAAGACAAATATCACATATTCTCACTCATATATGGGAAGTAAAAAGTGGATCTCATGAAGATAAAGAGTAGACTAGTGGATTCCAGAGACCAGAAAGAAGAGAGAGGGAGGGAGAATGAAACAAACAAACAAAAAAAAAAAGCAAACAAAAAAAAGGAAAAGGAGAAAATAAGTTCTTTTGAAATTTTTGGACCCTTATAAGGAACACTGTAAGCACTGGGCAAAATCAGATTTTGCTGGGAGAACGGAAACTCCTGGGAGGGTAAAACAAAGAACACGAGTTTTGCAGCACAACAGAGCTGAGTTCCACTTCTAGATCTGCCATTTATTCACTATGTAACCTTGAGCAAGTTGCCTAATATCCTCCAACACCAGTTTCTTCAAATGTCAAATGGTATGGAAACACTTATTACTTTCATTTGTTGTAAAGATAAAATGAGGTGGAATATGGAGACTGCCAAGTATGGGGGCTGCTGTTTAATGTTGTATCCATGAATGTGCATAATGGGAAATGAATGGTACATTGAACTACCCAAAACTGCAAAAAAAATAAATAAATAATGATTTTAGAATAATAAATATGGGTGGAAAAAAATTTATTGGTAGAGAAAATTTTCTCCCAAGCCCACATGTGACTCCCATCCCCAACTCCCATATACCTTTGAATGGTTGTGTTTGCCTTCAAAAGTAGTAGATGATTACAGACATGTGTCATGATATACAGCCATGTTTCAAATATAGAAGTTTGGGAATTAGTGCTGTAAGTCATTAGCTGTTATGTTTAAATAATAGCAATTGGTTTTGTGCTGTTTCAATAATAGCATTAGCTATGAATCCTCTTACATTTAAAAAAAATTACATGTTTCTTTAACAAATTAGCAAATGCAAGAAAATGAAATCAGTCTTATATTACAATTTTATTTCACAGCATGAGAGTTACGTTGAAAATAGTCTTGTTTCAGCATCTAGCCTCTCATTTAAGAACTCTGCTAATAAGTTCACTCTGAACAGAATCAAGGTTTCAAAGCTTGAAGGATAAGTACCTTCTGACATGGATTAAGAGATAATTTTCAAAATGATAAATAATAAAATTTACCTTAATTATGGAGGTTCTGCTTAATCATTTCAAGTGTTCTTAATATGTCACCTACTCCAAAGGATTTTAGAATGAGATTTGGTATCGAATTTAAAGTATATTCAATTAGTGAAACTCATTTTAGTAGAAAAGCAGTCAGTCAGTCCAGTAAAATCTACTGAATCATTCTAATGTGTCAGCACTGGTACTGGATAATTATGAATAAACATGTTTTTTAAGAAGCAATGCCAGACACGATCCCTGTGATTACAGTCCAGTAAAATACACTTCTGGCAGTCAGAATCAAAGGCACAAGATGAGGGGGGAAAAAAACAGATGACGTAAAGATTAACGTAATTTACTACATAATTTTTAATATTCCATACTGCAAAAGATTCCATAAATATATAAAAGACAAAAGATTTGAAGAGATATTTTCATTATATATATCAAAAGGAGATGTCAAAAGTAAGCACTTAAAATGTTAGCCAACAATATTCTGTCTGTATCAATGCATACAGAAAAAGTATGGAAGATACATACCAAACTGTTAATATGATTACCTCTTAGGCAAAGAATGAGGTTAATGAGGAAAGAGTAGGTTAATAACATTGTCACTTTTCATCTTAGTACTTATCAGTGATGTCTGAATTACTTATTCAAGCCTATATTACACTGTAATTTAAAAGGTATGTGCTATCCGCATCCCTAGCAATACAATACAAATGACTCCAGAATATAAAAAAGCTATCTAATTTATAACATATTCCTTCATAGCAAAGCTTAAATATAGGAATTCAATAAGTAATAGAACAAAACCAATCTTCTACTAGAACTTCTTATAAAAAAGAAAATGTATGTTGAAGAAATAATCAGACGACCAAATTATATCTTACCTCACTTATGAAGAAAATGGGAAGAATGACTTTTTGTGTGAGACGCAAATAATTATAATCCAATTCAAACATATTGCTAGAGCTACCTAAACTAAGTTTCATGGTAACATAAACAAGAGAACAACCAAATTTGACCAGAGTCCAGAATAGCTTATAAGAAGAAAGAATGGGGAACCCAGGCTGTATGAGGAGAATCAAATTTATTAGCTAAAGAAGGGCAAAGTGGCATAAAAAGCAGAAAGAGGGCCGGGTACGGTGGCTCACGCCTGTAATCCCAGCACTTTGGGAGGCTGAGGCGGGCAGATCATAAGGTCAGGAGATTGAGACCACGGTGAAACCCCGTCGCTACTAAAAATACAAAAAATTAGCCGGTGGTGGTGGCGGGCGCCTGTAGTCCTAGCTACTCGGGAGGCTGAGGCAGGAGAATGGCGGGAACCCAGGAGGCGGAGCTTGCAGTGAGCCAAGATCGCGCCACTGCACTCCAGCCTGGTGAACAGAGTGAGACTCCGTCTCAAAAAAAAAAAAAAAAAAAAAAAAAAAGCAGAAAGAATGTTGTGAACCAAATGCCCATGAGTGGCATATTAGGATAAAAAGTTTACTTTTGATAACACATTGTCTCTGATAAAAATTAGCATGCCTTATTTTTTTCAAACAAACTATATTGTACATACAAACATAAATGTGCATGCAAATTCCATGGGAATCTCATTGAAATGCAGATTCTGATTCAGTGTGTCTCAGGTGGCACCTGAGAGTTGTCATGTCTCACAAGCTTTCAGGCGAGGTTTATTCCACCGCTACATCCACGGACGTCCTTGAGTAATGAGAATATGACATATTTGACAAATTGTGTTAAGAAACACGTCGGCTTCATCCTGGATCTCTATTCCATTAAAGCAATTTCAAAAACCCCAGTTAAATGTGTTACTACTCCATAGGGACAAACTATTTTTGACATTTCTAAGTTCATAGAAAAGTAAATACTTTATGTATTTTTTGTTCATTAGTTGTGTTTTTTTTTTTTTTTATTGGAGTTGGGATTTTTGCGTTGGTTTGTGTTGTTAGTTTGTTTCGCATTTATTTTCTTACATTCTTCCCTTCAACTTCTTACCATTGTCTTGGTTCTACAATACCTGGCTTGGTAAGACCTCTAATTTTGGCAGTTATTATCATAGCAGCATACAGTGTCACAATAGAAAAAAAATGAGTTACAGATTTCTTGCTTATCAGTGAATGTTATTATATGTTTATGCATTTTATATAATCAACATTATTATATATATTTACATAGCATATATTCTGGGCTAGAAGTACAGCTGATTGTGACATCCTTCCTTTCACTCATGGGCAAGGTTGTTGGCATCACTAATGTGCACTAAACGTCCTTTCTCTCTTTCTCTCTCTTTATTGTGAGTGCATTGCTAAAGGTATGTTTTCATAGTAATTAAGAATTTAAAATCAAGCCTCTTAGAATTACGTCTACACGATTTACTTGCAGATTGTGTAATATGAGACAGGAATGTCAGCTTCCTTCCCTGTAAATTGGTGACTATTGTTACTATCTCATAAGGATAAAATGAATAGTGTATATAAACATTTAACTCACGTATGGCACATTGGAGGTACTTTCTAAATGGTTCTTGTTGTTAGTAGCTGGAATAAACATCACAACCACAATAGCCACAAAATGAAGGTGTGGAAAAACATACCTCTATTTCTCTATTTTAACTCACCCTGTGAGTACAATTCCCTCTGATGTTATCAAAACTATTTGCTATTTAAACAGAGCAAAATGGAGCAAGATAGGATTTTACTTCAGAACGGTCTTAGAAGGCTGCTCTGATGAGTGATCGAAGTAGCGATCTGAAAGAAGTGAGGATGCACACCACGCTATAGTAGGAACCTTTCTATTCATATCTCACTACACTGCAGTACCTTCACTGCACTTCTCAGAATCTGCATCCTCTTCTCAGAACAGTTTAGAGGTTTCTCCTGTATCTGTGTGAAACTAACCTCCAAGAAAATCTGGGTCCTCATGAAACATTCAGATGGTCCTCAGAATCTTCTTTACAGATACAGTTAGTTCCTTGCTGCAAGTCCACAGACATGGGATCCCCACTCACAGCCTCGTGTCTCCCAAGCATAGCGTCAAGATGGCATCATGAAGGCCAGAACTGCTTTAGCAATCTCTCCACCCACATGACCGTAGGGTTTCTGAGAAAATTTCACTTGACTTGTAACTGCCAGTGCCTAGCAGTGACTCTGGCAAAACGTAACAGCTCAATAAATACTTGCTGAACGAATGAATGAAAGCCCTGATTGTGAATTACGTCTGAAGGGAGAATATGCTTCAGTGAGGTAGGCATTTCTGCAATGAAGGCCCTGGGAGTAGTCTCCTCACAATATTAAGACAAAATGTTTACAACACCATCCTTACCAAGTCACCAATTTTTGTTTTCAAGTGAATTTTGCCCTAAGACAACAGAATTAAATTTCTCAAATTATTCATTTGTCTTAAAAGTTCCACATCCATACTTAATCTAAAAGAATATAGAGATCCTGTCATTAAATAGTGGTGATCAACGCACAATTTTGTGAATATACTAAAAACCAATGAATTATATACTCTTACAAGGGTGAGCTGTATGGTATATAAATTAAATTTCAATAAAGTTATTTTTTTAAATCCTAGTTAATCTAAATTTCTTATGGGTATTTGATCAAGTCAGAATTATCACATTCACCTTTTTCTTTCCCTCATTCTTTTCAGTTCTATAATTTTCTGAGTAGGGGATGGATGGGGAAGCTTGTGATTTGCCATGGCATTGGTGAGGAGTCACCTTCTTCTCACCTCTCCTCTTCTGGCCACCGCTGAGTTATCAACACCCCCACAATCGTTAGAAAGTAGTTTCTGCCTGCATCTTCTTATGATCCCTCATGGGCTCTGGTCATCACATCTACAGAGGTCATTTTAGGTGTGTTCATCTGGCCTCAACCCCTGACTCCTGAAAGTCTTCTGCTCCACTCCGAATCATTTTATCTCTCAAAAGTTTAACACTTTGAACTGAGTTCATTCTCAGGACACTTTTTCTGGGCCCTGTAACTGTAGTGTTAGCTTCTTGGAATGGGACTTTTTTAAGTAGCATGCCATCTTCCTGGGCTAGTTCCTTAAAGAAAGCATAATGTAAGAGGGGATTTCTATTTTCTCACTTGCTATGATGCAATCTTAAACCTCACTTGGGCCTCTAAGTTCCCTTGTTCTTCAATTCTCTTAAAATTTCATCTTGGGTGCAGAAAGAATTTTAAGTTCTTCTTTGTGTAACACAAAAGTTATCTTTTATTTTATTTTTTATTCTTCCTGACTTTATTCTTTATGGATCAACTTTACACTGAGTTTTTAGGCACTAAATCTTACTCTAAGTCAAAACTCCCAGCTTTTGTGAATAAACCTGCATTGTATTTCAAATCTATTGACTATGCCATGGAGCTTTAAAAATCCAATCAGAAATTCCTCTGGCTTCTTTGTTCTGAGCTGTAGTCTTACTCTATTTGAAAGAAATGTGGATGGAAAACTATTGCAACTGTCAGAATCATGAAGGAAAAGTACAGCATACAATGGCACTCAGTAGGAAAAAAATTAAGTTAATAGTTAAAGACAGAATTGCAACATTTTAAATCATTTAATCATGGGAAATTCTGCCCAGTTGTAAGGCTAAAAGTTTAGGAAACTAAACTAATAGTATAGAAAACCAATAAATAGATAGAAGATAGATAGATGGATAGATAGATAGATAGATAGATAGATAGATAGATAGATAGATAGATCATAGCGATAGATATATCAGTGACAGATAAATATTTGTGTTTTTGTCATTTAAAAATATGTTTTACTTCACTAAGCATTGAATATGAAAAGATTCTGCAAAACAGGGTTCCTATATTTCTTGAGTTTCCACTGTGCTTTTCTCTTTATTCCTTCATTCAAATAACATTTGCAGATTGCTAGTCTATTCACCACTGTTATCGTATGAAACCTGGTAAGCTTATATTCATTTTTGAAATGTCCAACTCAAGAAAATCACTCCTTCCACACAGAGCTTCTTCTGACAATCCCATGCACAATCACAACTTTCCTTCCTTTTGTGCTTTATAGTGTTCTCTCTATATTCCATCATTCAGATCCTCTCATTGAAATTGAATTATGCCTTCACTACAGAGTTAGATTCCCAAGGACAAAGATAGAAGCATCTTTTTCAATATTAATTTAAGGGATAATTGGGCATATTTATTTGCTTAATCAAAGTTGAAGAATAAGGCCAAACTCTGTTCCATAGAATCCCTTTAGTAAGGCATTTGTGTCAGTTCTGGATTCTACTGTGTAGTAAACTGCAATAGTAGTGGATATTGTGTTTGTCAGATTTGCCTAAACAATTTGGGCAGTGGAACAGGTTCACAAGAGAAACAAGAAAAGAAAAAGCTACGTGAATGCTTCTCCCACACCAAAATTATAAGAAAAACATAAAGCATGCCATTTTGTCACACAATTCAGAGGTGGTAATAATGGCAGTGGCAGGCCATCTGGAGTGGCCACTGCCATCTCACCAGCTGTAATGGGGAGATGCGAGAGGTGGCAGCAGGAGCAGCTGTGGGAGCAGCAGTGGTGATGGTGGGACCTCTGTGCTCCACACACCCAAGGCAGCCAACTGTCCCCCACCCTTATTCGACTGGAAGAACCTGCTCCCAAGCCCAGAGTCTCCACTACTCTGGACCCTGAACCCTTGTCACCACTCTCACCCACGTGTACTGCAGGGAAAATGAGGAGAGGAGGTAGGCAGTCCCCTCAGCCTGCCTCCTTGGGAGCCACCATTATAGGCCCAGGCTGAGCTGCCAGCCTGAGGGAGAACAGCATGGTCTAGCACAGAGGAACAGGCAGAGAGGGGTCCAGCGAGGACTTGAAGCCCCCACTCCAGGGTCCGAGGAGGCACTGCCTAGGCTACACATTCCATGGAGCCAGCAGGAACTGGAGACAAGTGGGAGCCCCGCCCCTTCCTGGTTATCAGGGTGAGAGCTCCCCAGGTGCAGCTGCAGCCACCCTGCTGCTGCTGGAGACCCAGCTAACTCTGCATTCTCTGGAGCCTGGGAAGCCTCCCTGCCCCCAACAGGCTCAGAAGTGCCTTTTACTGCTGCCTGGCTCCTCCCAGCTGTCAATGCCTTTTCCACTCTCTGAGCAAAGTCAGGGCCAAGCTTGGATGCTGTAGCAGCCCCACTGGCTGTGACATGCTCAGATCAGTGTTGACATGCCAACCCCCTGCTGCATGGGCTCCCTCCAGACTTTGGGCACTGACAAGCACAGGAGGGAGCCTCAAGGGGAGCTGAGGACAGCCTGGCACTGGCTTGCAGGTGTCCCTTGACATGAACAGCTTGGGTGCCTTTAACAGCAGCAGGAAGCAGACAGGCTTCTGGGTGGAAGGGGGCTGGTCCCCTTCAAGATAGGGAGGGCTTGAAGCCTGGAAGCCAGGCTGCCAGTCCCGTAGACTGGAGTGGGAACTTATGGTGCCTTTTCTGGACCTGCATATGACCACCCATGGAACAACTGGTGTGTACTTCCTCCCCTCTGAGGCCCATAAAAGCCCCTGACTCAGTCACTGGTGAAAGGATGAGATGACCAGCTGCAGTGAGGAGCTGCCCATGTCATGGTCTCCTTTCTGCTGGGAGCTAAGGAGATGGGGGGACCACCTGCTGCAGAGAGGAACTACCCTCTCTGCTGAGAGTTGAACACCTGTCAGGACACCCTGGCTACAGAGAGTAGTTGCTCACTGTAGGTCTCTTGTAAGCTGTTCTGTTGCTCGGTAAAGCTCCTCTTTGTCTTGCTCATCCTCCACTTCTCTACATACCTCATTCTTCTCTGGTGTAGGACAAGAACTCAGGATCTGCAGAATGGTGGGCTCAAAGAGCTGTAATACAAACAGTGCTGAAACACATCTCTTGCTTACCATGTTGCAGGTGACAAGAAGGAAAGAAGAAATAAGGAGAAAAGAGAGAACAATGGAAGAGCTGTGGACCTTTTGGGAGCTCACCAAGTCAGGGGTGTGACTCCCCATTTTGGGCCTTGTGGTTCCTACAGTCTCCAAGCTTCCAGGCACCAGTGCATTCCCTGGTGTTAGCCATGGAAACTGCTTGTGGTTTGCCTGGTCCAGAAGCAGCCTTGCAGTGAGCCAGACAGAGTGCCTGACTGTATGCAGTGGTCGGACCCCATGCTCGCTCACTCACACACCCCTTCCTACTCCACTCCAGTCTTTTCGGAAGCATAGGATCCAGGTGGATAGTGAGAGCTGGTGACACATTATTGCAGTGAGAGTGTGGAACAAGGAGGCACAAGGTAGAGTGAAAATCAGAGGTGGCACAGAGCAAAATAGCCTGAAATAATATTGTTGTTCTGTTGTAACAGACAAGCTAATTTTTCTTTCCAGGGTATGAGTTACTTTTCATAACTTTTTTTATTTCTAGGACACTGATAGTCTGGAAGACATTGCAGATCAAATAACATCTATTTTTAAAATATGATTTTTCTCAATTTTTTAAGTGTTTGTAGGAGGAAAGAATTAGACCTTCTGGTAAGATATATTTATCTTAATTTGTGGTTAAATACTCAAACAAAATATAAAGGGAATCCATTCTAAATCAGGGTCACATAGATCCATGATAATTTTAACATCATACATAGGTGTCTGCTGCTTTTGTTAATTGACTGCACCTTTTGCTGTGGGCTATCTAAAACACCGATTTATACTCTCCCTGGATTTCATTCTTGGCCCTGAGATTTTGGTGTTCGTTTCTTGTGAATCAAAATGAAGGAGAACTATACAGTAGGGGAAAAAAATGGAAGTTATGGAAACATGGAGAAAGAATGGAAAAGAAAAAGAAGGGAAAAGTGAGAAAACAAAAGACTAAAAGAGATGAGATGATAGAGAAAACAAGTACAGGAAATAATGAAAATTCAAAAAATAAGCGGAGAGAAGGGCACACTGGAAGCAAAATATGGTAGAAAGTAAAAGAAAGACCCTCAATATTGAAATCAGATACGGTGCTGTTAAGCTTACCCACAACTTGAATGTACTTCCTCTTTTTATTATTAAGCAGTGTGGTATCATTAAATCAAACTTTAGTGTTCCTTTTGAGCAACATATTGGTGTCTGAGAAGCCATTAATGTGACCTAAAATATAATAAAATCAACATTGATTTACTTAAAAACATAAAACTCTTTGAAAACTTGTCACTAAGTGATCATATTACTGAGTAGTTAAGATTTTATTATACCCATTCTTGATGGGAGGAGAAATTAAGGAGAAAGCTATATTAACTTACTGCATTAATTAGAGCAGGCTGAACACGTGTAAAAAAAAAATAGACACAAAATGTAGTCACTAAAAACAATAGGATTTTATTTCTCGCTCACGTAACAGTTCAGGATGGTATTCTAGGCTTGTTTTTGCCTATCTTCCACATGGCGATTCAGGGATTCAGGCTTCTTTCACACTGATGGCTTCAGCATCTCCTAGACTCATGTCATCTTTTATGTCACCTTAATGAAAAGGAGAATTTGGTTGAATCAGGTGCTGTCTTAAAAACCTTGACCTGAAAATAGCTCACATCACGTCTGTTCATATTCCATTGGAAATAATACAGCCACATGAACTCACTTAATGAAAAGGTCTTTCTAGACATTATCTTACATTATTATCTATCAGCAGCAGCATGTGACATCCATAACACACCCTTCTACATAACAGAATGTAGGATTCCATACTGTCTTGAATCTATTCCTATCTAATTAGCTATTCTTTCTCAGTTTCCTTCACTGCTTTCCTTATCTTTGACTCTTACTGTTGACATTCTCCAGTACCCAACCCTATAGCCCTCTGTCTCAGCTCTTGGGTTATCTTTCCCAGGTTTGTGGCTTTAAATATTATTTATATGCTGACAGCTCCCAAAAGTATCCAACTCAAACTTCTCTCAAGAACTCCTGCCATTTTTATCCACCTCTTCATTTGTACCTTCAATGGATATCTCAAACTGAACGTGTCCAAAATTTATCTGGTGATCTCCCCTCCTAAAGCTGCTTCTTCTAATAGCTTCCCCAATTCAGTTGATTTAAAAAAGAAAGAAAGAAAAGAAAAGAAACCTCCATCCTTTCAGTTACTAAAGTCAAAATGCAATGTCCCTTACTCCGTTCATTTTCACTCCACAGCCAATCTAAATGAATGCCTGTTGGATTCTACATACAAAATATGCAGAATCCCGGGATTTCTCACAACTTTACTCATACTAATCCAGTCTAATCCAACATGATATCTTTTAGATAATTATAATAACTTCTAAAATAGCTTCATTTTGTCTGTGGTTGACCCCTATAGTATATTCTCAATGCAGCAGCCAGAACCATCTTTTCAAAAAGGATAAAATTTTAATTGAGATCATGTCACTATTCAACTCAAATCCCTGGAAACCTCCCATTTTCACTCAGAGTAAAAGCCAAGTTATTCACAATGGCACGTAAGGCCTATGTGACCTGGCATCTATTATCTCTCTGATCACACTTAGTAATCCTTTGCCCCTTCTCTCTTTGACTCTCCACTGTGCCATCTCAGAGGTTCTTCTTTGTGCATTCTACCCTGGGACCACACCTGCAGTGGGCATGTGGGAAAGTGTCATCCTACTGCTTTCACAATTCTCTTATTGTGGAAGTTTGGCAGAATAATGATAGATTTAAAGTTTCAACAGTCACAGGCTTTTTAGGCAAAGCTCATGAGCTCTTTGGCAAAAATTCCTTCAGAAATTGAGTAGTTCTCTCCTGTGTTTCCTTTCCAGCAAGCTCTGTGTGCCAGTGCCACAACGAAATTTCTAATTTAGATAAAAATTTTAGTTCCATTGTTTTTGTTTTTGTTGTTGCTTTTTTGTTATTTATTGTTTTGTGCCTTACTTTGCTGTTAGTTCTCTCTCTAAACTTAATGGAGACTACACACTGAAGTTACCTGAAATAGCGAGCTTAGTCATTTCAAGTCCCTAAGGCCCTCACTTTATGGACTGTTTCCTTTCCTCTCTTTGCAAATCTATCAATCCCAACTTAACCTCATCCCCTATAATATCTTGCTAAATGCTGCAAACAGAGTTCAAAACACAGTGACCTTTCATTTGTTAACTATTTCCCATAGACCTAAAAGCTCAGATCATGCTCTACCTTCTAAGTTATCTCATATGACAGCTTTATGAAATGTTTATTATGGTTTGGCAGAAATATCTCATGTTTTAATGTTCATTTTTTTCCTGTACTCTTGTCAACTAAATAAATGTCACATCTTTTGATTTTGTTATGGCAACATCCTCCCTTCCAATGAAAATACCTCTATTCTTGTGAGTCATGTGAAATATCAAAGACAATAGAGGCTTACTTCTTGTTCATATAAATGGCAGGACAAATATTTTGAAAAGCTAGTCTGCAAATACTGATTCAAGAGGCTAGACCATTTTATATTTGTATTCTACCATCCTTTTGGGCCACACTGTCACCTCTACCCAGCAGACAGGAGAGAAAGCAAGTACAAAGAAGAAACATCCTCTCTCTTAAAAGCTCCAGCCTAAAAACCACTCACATTAGTGTTGCTCACATTAGAGTAGAGAAAATGAAGTCCACATCTACTGTAAGGGATGCTGGAAAACATCATGTATCCATATTCCCACTACTAATCTACTAGAATGAAAAAGGAAGAGGATGGATCTTGATGGCAACCTAGCCATCACTGCCACCATTACCAATTAAAGCCTTGATTTTTGTATGTTAACAGGAAATATAAATCAAATGCCTCACTTTATTTGTCTATGATAATTGTGCTTAAAGGGTATAGTATAAAATTATAATTTTATAAGATAAATGCACAACCACATAAAATATCAAGTCAGTGAGATCTGACAGGAAAAGTATATACCATGTTTAGTCTTTTTGTTTCCTAAATTTTCTAGGAGAAAAACAAACTAATAAAATTTTGATGAAATTACCTTTTAAACTATCACCTTAAGAATTATGGTAATAATTTCAAACTACAAAAATAACGGGAACCAAATCATCATTTTAATAACGAATCGACTCCAAAAAAAAATTTTTAATATGTAGATTTTCCTTTTTTGGAATACAATAGGGTACTTCTAATAGTTAATTATATTTGTAGAAAATTGAATGTTTCATAAAGCTCCTATAGATTATTAGCATTATGTCATACATTTTCTAAATATAAGAATTTAAGAGAGAGTACAATAACAACTACAGTTTAATTCAAAGGATTTTTCTTAGATACAGATTGGGTCAATTTGAAACATAAATAGGATTCAAGTTTAGATTATTTTAGCCCTGCACACAAAAGAAACATTTCTTTTTTTTTTTTTCTCTTACCTCAGCCTCTTAACTAGCTGGGGCTACAGGCGTGTGCCACAACACCCAGCTAATTTTTGTACTTTTAGTAGAGAATGGGTTTCACCATGTTGGTCAGGATGGTCTTGATCTCTTGACCTCATGATACGGTGCCTCGGCCTCCCAGAGTGCTGGGATTACAGGCATAAGCCAGCGCGCTGGGCCTTGACATGTTTTTATGTTGCAAATTTTATGGGATTTAATACAAATATTTTATAGCTTATTTATTTGTTTGTTTGTTTATTTATTTATTGAGATGGAGGCTCACTCTGTGGTCCAGGGTGGAGTGCAGTGGCGCAATCTGGCTCACTGCAACCTCTGTCTCCCAGTTTCCATTGATTACCCTGCCTCAGCCTCCCGATTAGCTGGGACTACAAGCACGTGCCACCACACCCAGCTAATTTGTTGTATTTTTAGTAGAGAAGGGGTTTACCTTAGTAGCCAGGATGGTCTGATTTCTTGACCTCGTGATCCGCCTGCCTCGGCCTCCCAAAGTGCTGGGATTACAGGCGTGAGCCACTGTGCCTGGCCTATTTATTTTTTATTTTATTTAAGTTACATGTGCAGAACGTGCAAGTTTGTTACATAGGTATACTTGTGCCATGGTGAGTTTGCTACACTTATCAATCAACCCACCATCTCGGTTTTATTTATTTTTATTTTTATTTTTTATTTATTTTTTAATTATACTTTAAGTTCTAGGGTACATGTACACAACATGCAGGCTTGTTACATATGTACACATGTGCCATGTTGCTGTGTTGCACCCATTAACTTGTCATTTACATTAGGTATATCTCCTAAAGCTATCCCTTCCCCCACACCCACCCCCCACCCCACAACAGGTCCTGGAGTGTGATATTCCCCACCTTGTGTTCAAGTGTTCTCATTGCTCAATTCCCACTTATGAGTGAGAACATGTGGTGTTTGGTTTTCTGTCCTTGCGATAGTTTGCTCAGAATGATAGTTTCCAGCTTTATCCACGTCCCTAAAAAGGACATGAACTCATCCTTTTTATGGCCACATAGTATTCCATGGTGTATATGTGCCACATTTTCTTAATCCAGTCTATCATTGATGGACATTTGGGTTGGTTCCAGGTCTTTGCTATTGTGAATAGTGCCACAGTAAACATATCTGTGCATGTGTCCTTGTAGCAGCATGATTTATAACCCTTTGGGTATATACCCAGTAATGGAATGGCTGAGTCAAATGGTATTTCTAGTTCTACATCCTTGAGGAATCACCACATTGTTTTCCACAATGGTTGAACTAGTTTACAGTTCCACCAACAGTGTAAAAGTGTTCCTGTTCTCCACATCTTCTCCAGCACCTGTTGTTTCCTGTCTTTTTAATGATCGCCATTCTAACTGATGTGAGATGGTATCTCATTGTGGTTTTAATTAGCATTTCTCTGATGACTAGTGATGATGAGCATTTTTTCATGTGTCTGTTGGCTGCATAAATGTCTTCTTTTGAGAAATGTCTGTTCATATCCTTGGCCCACTTTTTGATAGAGTTGCTTGATTTTTTTCTTGTAAATGTGTTTAAGTTCTTTGTAGATTCTGGATATTAATCCTTTGTCAGATGGGTAGATTGTAAAAATTTTCTCCCATTCTGTAGGTTGCCTGTTCACTCTGATGGCAGTTTCTTTTGCTATGCAGAAGCTCTTTAGTTTAATTAGATCCCATTTGTCAATTTTGGCTTTTGTTGCCATTGCTTTTGGTATTTCAGTCATGAAGTCTTTTCCCATGCCTATGTCCTTAATGATATTGCCTAGGTTTTCTTCTAGGGTTTTTTACAGTTTTAGGTCTAACATTTACATCTTTAATCCGTCTTCAATTAATTTTTATATAAGGTACAAGGAAGGCATCCACTTTCAGCTTTCTACATATGGCTAGCCAGTTTTCCCAGCACCATTTATTAAATAGGGAATCCTGTCCCCATTGCTTGTTATTGTCAGGCTTATCAAAGATGACATGGTTTTAGATGTGTGGTATTATTTCTGAAGACTTTGTTCTGTTCCATTGGTCTACATCACTGTTTTGGTACAAGTACCATGCTGTTTTGGTTACTGTAGCCTTGTCATATAGTTTGAAGTCAGGTAGCTTGATGCCTCCAGCTATGTTCTTTTGGCTTAGGATTGTCCTGCAATGTGGGCTCTTTTTTGGTTTCATATGAAGTTTAAAGTAGTTTTTTCCAATTATGTGAAGAAAATCATTGGTAGCTTGATGGGGATGGCATTGAATCTATAAACTGCCTCGGACAGTATGGCCATTTTCATGATATTGATTCTTAGTATCCATGAGCATGGAAGGTTCTTCTATTTGTTTGTGTCCTCTTTTACTTCGTTGAGCAGTGGTTTGTAGTTCTCCTTGAAGAGGTCCTTCATATCCCTTGTAAGTTGAATTCCTAGGTATTTGATTCTCTTTGAAGCAATTGTGAATGGGAGTTCACTCATGATTTGGCTCTCTGTTTGTCTGTTATTGGTGTACAAGAATGCTTGTGATTTTTCACATTGATTTTGTATCCCAAGACTTTGCTGAAGTTGCTTATCAGCTTAAGGAGATTTTGGGCTGAGACGATGGGGTTTTCTAAATATACAATCATGTCATCTGCAAACAGACAGTTTGACTTCCTCTTTTCCTAACTAAATACCCTTTATTTATTTCTCCTACCTGATTGCCCAGACCAGAAATTCCAACACTATGTTGAATAGGAGTGGCAAGAGAGGGCACCCTGTCGTGTGCCAGCTTTCAAAGGGAATGCTTCCAGTTTTTGCCCATTCAGTATGATATTGGCTGTGGATTTGTGATAAAGAGCTCTTATTATTTTGAGATATTTCCCATCAATACTTAATTTATTGAGAGTTTTTAGCATGAAGTGCTGTTGAATTTTGTCAAAGGCCTTTTCTGCATCTACTGAGATAATCATGTGTTTTTGTCTTCGGTTCTGTTTACATGATGGATTACGATTATTGATTTGCGTATGTTGAACAAGCCTTGCATCCCAGGGATGAAGCCCACTTGATCATGGTGGATAAGCTCTTTGATGAGCTGCTGGATTTAGTTTGCCAGTATTTTATTGAGGATTTTTGCATTTGTGTTCATCAGAGATATTGGTCTAAAATTCTCTTTTTTTGTTGTGGCTCTGCCAGGCTTTGGTATCAGGATGATGCTGGCATCATAAAATGAGTTAGGGAGGATTCCCTCTTTTTCTATTGATTGGAATAGTTTCAGAAGGAATGGTACCAGATCCTGTTTGTACCTCTGGTAGAATTCAGCTGTGAATCCAGCTAGTCCTGGACTTTTTTTGATTGGTAGCCTATTAATTATTGTCTCAGTTTCAGAGCCTGTTATTGGTGTATTCAGGGATTCAACTTCTTACTGGTTTAATCTTGGGAGGGTGTATGTCCAGAAATTTATCCGTTTCTCCTAGATTTTCTAGTTCATTTGCATAGAGGTGTTTATAGTATTCTCTGATGGTAGTTTGAATTTCTGTGGCATCAGTGGTGATATCCCCTTTATCATTTTTTATCGTGTCTATTTGATTCTTCTTTTCTTTTCTTCCCTATTAGTCTTGCGGTCTATCAATTT
The DNA here is from genome assembly GCF_002776525.5 of Piliocolobus tephrosceles. NCBI lineage: Eukaryota > Metazoa > Chordata > Mammalia > Primates > Cercopithecidae > Piliocolobus > Piliocolobus tephrosceles. The sequence goes on from NC_045440.1 coordinate 84,875,812, forward strand.
TGTTGCTCTTTTCACAAAACCAGCTCCTGGATTCAATGATTTTTTGAAGGGTTTTTTGTGTCTCTATCTCCCTTTAGTTCTGCTCTGAGCTTAGTTATTTCTTGCTTTCTGCTAGCTTTTGAATGTGTTTGCCTTGTTGTCTAGTTCTTTTCATTGTGATGTTAGGGTGTCAGTTTTAGATCTTTCCTGCTTTCTCTTGTGGGCATTTACACACTGCTTTAAATGTGTCCCAGAGATTCTGGTATGTTGTGTCTTTGTTTTCATTGGTTTCAAAGAACATCTTTATTTCTGCCTTTATTTCATTATGTACCCAGTAGTCATTCAGGAGCAGGTTGTTCAGTTTCCGTGTAGTTAAGCGGTTTTAAGTGAGTTTCTTAATCCTGAGTTCTAGTTTGATTTCACTGTGGTCTAAGAGACAGTTTGTTATAATTTCTGTTCTTTTATAGTTGCTGAGGAGTGCTTTACTTCCAAATTTGTGGTCAATTTTGGAATAAGTGTGATGTGATGCTGAGAAGAGTGTATATTCAGTAGATTTGGGGTGGAGAGTTCTGTGGATATCTATTAAGACTGCTCGGTGAAGAGCTGCGTTCAAGTCCTGGATATCCATGTTAACTTTCTGTCTCACTGATATGAGTAATGTTGACAGTGGGGTGTTAAAGTCTCCCATTATTATTCTGTTGGAGTCTAAGCCTCTTTGTAGGTCTCTAAGGACTTTTTTATGAATCTGGGTGCTCCTGTATTGAGTGCATATATATTTAAGATAGTTAGCTCTTCTTGTTGAATTGATCCCTTTACCATTATGTAATGGCCTTCTTTGTCTCTTTTGATCTTTGTTGGTTTAATGTCTGTTTTATCAGAGACTAGAATTGCAACCCTTACCTTTTTTTTGTTTTCCATTTACTTTGTAGATCTTCCTCCATCCCTTTATTTTGAGCCTATGTGTGTCACCGCACGTGAGATGGGTCTCCTGAATACAGCGCACTGATGGGTCTTGACTCTCTATCCAATTTGCCAGTCTGTGTCTTTTAACTGGAGCATTTAGCCCATTTACAATTAAAGTTAGTATTTTTATGTGTGAATTTGATCCTGTCACTATGATGTTAGCTGGTTATTTTGCTCGTTAGTTGATACAGTTTCTTCCTAGAATTGATGGTCTTTACAATTTGGTATGTTTTTGCAGTGGCTGGTACCAGTTGTTCTTGTCCATGTTTAGTGCTTCCTTCAGGAGCTCTTATAGGGCAGGCCTCAGGTTGACAAAATCTCTCAGCATTTGCTTGTCTGTAAAGGATTTTATTTCTCCTTCACTTATGAAACTTAGTTTGGCTGAATATGAAATTCTGGGTTGAAAATTCTTTTCTTTAAGAATGTTGAATGTTGGTCCCACTCTCTTCTGGCTTGTAGAGTTTCTGCCAAGAGATCTGCTGTTAGTCTGATGGGCTTCCCTTTGTGAGTAATCCGACCTTTCTCTCTGGCTGTCCTTAACATTTTTTCCTTCATTTCAACTTTGGTGAATCTGACAATTATGTGTCTTGGAGTTGCTCTTCTTGAGGAGTATCTTTGTGGCATTTCTGTATTTCCTGAAATTGAATGTTAGCCTGCCTTGCTAGGTTAGGGACGTTCTCCTGGATTATATCCTGCAGAGTGTTTTCCAACTTGGTTCCATTTTCCCTGTCATTTTCAGGTACATCAATCAGACGTAGATTTGGTCTTTTCACATAGTCCCATATTTCTTGGAGGCTTTGTTCATTTCTCTTTACTCGTTTTTCTCTGAACTTCTCTTCTCACTTCATTTCATTCATTTGATTTTCAATCACTGATACCCCTTCTTCCAGTTGATCGAATTGGCTACTGAAGCTTGTGCATGCATCATGTAGTTCTTGTGCCATGGTTTTCAGCTCCGTCAGGTCATTTAAGGTCTTCTCTACATGCTTTATTCTAGTTAGCCATTCACATAATCTATTTTCAAGGTTTTTAACTTCTTTGTGACAGGTTTAAACTTCCTCCTTTAGTTCAGAGAAGTTTGTTATTACTGATCGTCTGAAGCCTTCTTCTCTCAATTCGTCAAAGTCACTCTCTGTCCAACTTTGTTCCATTGCTGGTGAGGAACTGCATTCCTTTGGAAGAGAAGAGGTCTCTGATTTTTAGAATTTTCAGCTTTTCTGCTCTGGTTTCTCCCCATCTTTGTGGTTTTATCTACCTTTGGTCTTTGATGATGGTGACATATGGTGGGGTTTTGGTGTGGAAGTCCTTTCTGTTTGTTAGTTTTCCTTCTAACTGTCAGAATCCTCAGCCGCCGGTCTGTTGGAGTTTGCTGGAAGTCCACTCCAGACCCTCTTTGCCTGGGTATCACCAGCGGAGACTGCACAACAGCAAATATTGCTGCCCGATCCTTCCTCTGGAAGCTTCATCTCAGAGGAGTACCCAGCTGTATAAGGTGTCAGTTGGCCCCTACTTGGAGGTATCTCCCAGATAGGCTACTCGGGGGTCAGGGACCCACTTGAGGAGGCAGTGTGTCCATTCTCAGACCTCAAATTCCATGCTGGGAGAAGCACTACTCTCTTCAAAGCTGTTAGACAGGGACATTTAAGTCTGCAGAAGTTTCTGCTGCATTTTGTTCAGTCAGAAGAAGCATTTCTTTAGCTAAAAGTGGGAAGCAGATAAATGTGATGCATTTTATGTCATTGCTAAATGGAGATTTTGGATAAGATTTTCATCTATAAAGAATTCTCAGTGAAAGTGAACATATATTTGAAAATTGGATCTTCTAACAGAGGAAATGATGAAGCCATAATCACCTCAGTGAACTCACTTTGTATTGAAGTTTACAGGATCATCTAACTTCATTAAATTTTTCCCTTTCTTATTGCTGAAACAGAAAGATAGCAGGTGAATGTAGAAATTAATCCATTAGAGTGAACATGTTTCTATTTCAAAGTATGTTAATTTCATTTCTACTTTGTCAGCTTTAATTTGTCACTGAACCTAAAATGGGATAATTTTACCAGCATCTAAGTTCACATATGTAGTCAACGTTTTCCTAGTTTTATAAAATTACATTTAGGTTCTGTCGACACTGCTCAATGTATTACAAAGTAACATGTGTTGAGACTTGGCTCTCAACATATCAAATTAAGTCAAAATATAAATTAATTCAATGACAACTCCATGTTGATATTTGCTCATTGTTCTGTAAACACATTTTGTATAGAATCCCTATAATTTCACCTAAAATTATACAAACAACCCTACCACAAGAACATTATGATTTTTGAATACTTTGGATGTTCACTATGCAAAACTACAGGTACAATGATTTGGGTGGGGGGCTTTGTAAAGATAAAGGGAGAAATAAAGACACTGGCTAATAACCAGGGCTAACTCCAAGATTCTATCTTCTGTTAATTTATTTTAAACAGTCAAGATGGAATTGAAAGAGCTTTGAAAACTTAAGAACAAAAATTTTAATATCTAAGATTTATTTTTCCTATTTAAGCAGTTTTGTGTCATTTTTGTAAAAAAATCACTTTTTGCTAGGAAGGATATTTTTTATTAGTCATACATCAGTATAAGTGAAACAATATCATAAATAAGCTTTTTTAATAAGCAGGAAAAGAGGGGATGAAAGAAGAAGAGCTGTAATATGAATAGATAAGTGTCTGTTTAAGAATGAACAAATAGTGAGAATAAGGGCAAATAAATATTAACAGTTCTCAAGGCTATACTTACATCCTTTTCTTCCCATGATGTTATCCCCCGTATTAACTCATTTGCAGATGATATAATAATTTATTTGAATTAAAATATATCTTTGACACTCCATTCAAATGCCAAGAAACTCCAAAAAATTTAGGAGAAAAGACCATGTACTTAATATGTAACAAAATAAAGACATCCTGGAATATGTTTTCAAAATATTTCATGGCATGTAAGTATTTTGGGGTATTTTGTTAAATATAGATTTATAATACATCTATTATATTTATATTCTTGACTATAAATACTAAATATCTATAACACTTTATAGTAGGTTTTTATTTTCTTTCTAAGTAACTTGTCAAAATAGTGCAGTCTACTAGGTTTTCCTTTTTACAGCTGTTAAAGTGCACTTGTACATTTTATTCATATTGATGTTACTGACAAAAATAAATGAAAACCTGCATATAATATTTGCTCAAAGTTGTGTCAAATTGAAAGATCAGGAAAATTTACATGAATGTCATCTTATGAAAATTATTGGCCACTATGATGAATCTTCCTAAGCTTCTCTATTTGATGAAATACTCCTTAAAATCCTCTTTTTTTCTAATTTTTTTGAGAATTATACTTACATTTGGAAATATTTTTTTTCTTTCTGAAAGCATCTCATTTTTATTCTTTGCTGTCTTTCAGTGAATTATATGACTTCAGAAAAAGGATATGGAATTTATCACTATCTACATTTGTTCGTATTTAGAACTGTCAAAAGTATCCTATTTTTGAAATCCTGGTAATTGCCTTCGTTTTTCAAACTTGTCTAGTAAATCCCACACCAAAGAAAAGAAAAAGAAAATTAAAGTCCAGATATAAAGGTATTAGTTACTAAAGGAAGATAATGTCAAACGGATGAATACAAATATATACATATATGCATATATGTGTATATATATATAAAACAATGCATGAATAAATAATCATGGCAAAGTATATTAATTGAATGAATGTATTTTAAATGTGGTTTTAATAGTTGCCTGTAGTTACTATAAATGTTTTTATTTTTACAAATATATACTTTCCTCTTTACTTATCTCTTACTAATTCACATTTTTAAATTAGTCTTCTTGGGATACTAGACATGAATTTATATAACTTAGAATAATAATTATGTATTCTTTCAATTCAATTTTGTATAACTTGCTACATTTTCAGGCCAATATTAACATATTGTTTACATCCTAATGTACTTTCTTACACTTTAGCACTTTTGAAATATAGGTGAAATCTTATAGTTGCTATATACATTTAACATGATTGTGGTTTTAACAAAAACATATTCAATTGGAGGATTTAACTAAAATTTGTAGTATCATAGACTGTGAACAGTATGATAATTACAGCAGTAACAGTAAAATTTTTTCTTTCCTATTTTTACTGATAGTTCTACATTTAAGTATAGTAATGCTAAAAGCTAGCATTTATAGATAACTTAATATGTAGCAAATATTATCCTAAGAGCATTATATTTATTAACTTATTTAATCCTGGAAAAGACCCTTAGAGGAGATACTGTTTTTATGAACATATTTTTGATGAAGTAACTACAATATAGTAATTTGTTAAGGCTTACCCGACTAGTCCATGGTAGAACATGAGAAGGAAATGATCAGTGTCTATCTTCAGAGACCATGCTTAATCTTTTGCTATCCAAACTTCTTAGTATAGCAGTTAGCTGACCGTTTTAACAGCTAATAATGATCATTATTCTGTTAAACTTACAATGCTTCATATCTAATTTTTAAATGATTTTTTTTAAATGAGGAAAGGGCTTTAGCTTTTATTGAATCAGTTCCACGTGCTGAAATAATCATATAAATATTCTTAATTGTCATACAAATATATTTTGCCTATTTCTCTTTTGTAAATTGAATAAACTATTTTATAAGATTAAAAAACTCATTTTAGATAGAAATATAGAAATATGCTTAATATAAAGTTTTAAAAGCTGGGGTGTTTTACTGACAATATAAATACTTTTTTGTTATTATTTATGGTGTGTTTTTACTTTCATTAATTTTATTCTAACTTTCTTTAGATTAATATTTATTACTTTTCTTCTACTACGCTATAATTTGTTTGGTTGTAGCATATCATTCTGTTAGTATATTGGTTTTCTTGCTATCTCTAGCAAAGTGAAATGTATTTATAATTATTTGTTCCAATATAATCAGCAATTATCCCTGGACCAATCCGTTCCACCAGGGAGAGGGTGAACTTGTTTACAAGTTTGTTTTTCCTTTTTACATTGAAATATACAAAGCAGGTTTATAAAATATAAATCAAATGAAGTAATTCTGCATTTTAAAGTGTTGTACAACTTTATCTAGAAAGGTGGTATTTCTATTTATTTAGTAAAGTTTTATTACTTTATTTTAATAAAAACCTCACACTTTTTATTTTCTATTGTGCTTATATATTTATTTCAGATATATTTTCTAGCTACCTCAGTTGGCATAGAAAAGCTATTGACTTCTGTATTTTTCATTTAACTGATCTCACCAAATTCTATTCACAATTATAATAACTTGTCTTCAGATTTGGGTAGGAGAGGCTTTCTGTATCGTACTACCTGTAAATAATGAGTTAGTTTCATCTGCTGCATTTCTAATAGCAATTGTTTCTTGTTATTTGTTTAACTGCAGTGGATAGAACTCCTAGCTCAATGTTGGATAATGTGGTGGAAGTGTACATCATAATCTCCTTCACAATTTCAAAAAAACACATTCACCTATCATTGTAGAGTTTGCTTTTTGTTTAATGCCTTGATTCATGCTTGGTAAATGACCCTCTCTTCCTAAGTTGTTTTAATTTTAAATGGATATTATTTATTTTTATTTTGTGTACCTATTAATATGTTCACATGGCTTTTATTGTTTACTCTTTTAAGTGACATATTTTATTAAAATGTTTTCTAACATTAAACAGCTGTAAATTCCTGCACTAAGTAAATCTTGGTTACTACATATTCTAGTTTTGTTTAGTTTTGCTTTTGATAAATATCTGGGCCTTTTATACCTAATGTATTGTTCAGGAATTTGGCAGCTATACTTATCATTGAGATTTTTTGGTCATTTAATTTTTTTCCTGACATCTGATTTTAATATGGAACTTAAATCTAGCCTCAGATAAGAAGGCAGATACTCCCTGTCTTCTATTCCCTGGAGGAATTTGTAAAAGGAGGAAATATCTGTGATATAAATTCTTGAATAACTCACCTACAAAATTATCTGAACTTAGTGTTTTTGAGGGAATATTTTGAACTCCTAATTGTTATATACTTTTCTTTATTTCTGTTTTTCCTTGAGTTGGCTTTGAAATTTACTTTTTCTAATAAAGAATCCATTACATCTAAACTTTCAAGTTTATTGGCATAAAATTATTTACACTTTTAGTCTATATTTAGTTTCCCATACTTGCATTACTTTTATCTTCTTCCCCTTGTATAGAGTTGAACTTTGAACAATATGGGGGTTAGGATGGCCCAAAAACCACACAAGTGAAAATGTGTACGTAAGTTTTGACTCCCCAGAAGCTTAACTATTAGCCTGCAGTTGGCCAGAAGGCTTACTGATAATATAAACAGTTGATTTGCGCAGATTTTGTATGTTATATGTTATATATTGTATTCTTACAATAAAGTAAGGTAAAAAAATTATTAAGAAAATCATAAGGAAGAGAAATATATTCACTATTTATTAAGTGGGACTGGGTCATTATAAAAGTCTTCATCCTTGTCATAGAATAGACTGAGGGGGAGGAAAAGGAAGGGTTGGTCTTGCTGTCTCAAGGGTGCCAGAGGCAGAAAAGGTAAAGGAGATGGAAAGGGAGGCAGGGGGGGAAGGCTTTTACAGAGCTTTTTAGAAATACATTGAAATTTCTGCTCTTTTTTTTTTTTTTTTTTTTTTTTTTTTTGCTTTTTCATTACCCTCACAATGATTCTTTATGGTACCAATCCTTCTTTCACCATATGCTTTAGTTTCAGTGTCTGTTGTCATAGAAGGACCATGACATGAAAAGAAGTCAAAAGCAGATCTGTGACAGATTTTCTGATGTCAGCTTGTTTTTTGGCACTGCTTCATCTACATTGTCCTCCTCATGATCTGGCTCTAGTTCAGAAGCACTCCTCTCTAGCAAATCATCTTCTGTCATCTCTTCTGGTGTGGTGTATATTAACTCTTGAATTTCTCTAAGATCCATATCTTGAAAGACTTCATCTCCCATATTTTTTGCTGTATTGACAATCCCTTTCATGATTTTCTTGTCTGGCCCTGTCATAAATCCTATGAAGTCGTGCAGAACACCTGCACACAGTTTTCTGTAGCAGGAATTTACTGTTTCAGACTTGGTTTCTTCCATAGCATTTTCTATAACAATAACATCTTCATTGGTGTAATCCTTCTAGATTCTCGTGATGTTCTCTCTATTGGGGTTCTTTTCCATACTGATGTCAATCCTTTCCATAGAGTACGTAATGAGGCTTGAAAGTCCTTATGATCCCCAATCTAGAGGTCGAATTGATGTAGTATTTAGGGAATAAATGAGTTCAGCATTGAACTCATGAGGTTCAGAATGACCGGGGTCTTGTCCAATACTGAAAGAACTTTAAAAGGCACTTTCTTACTGGCAAAATACTGCCTAACTTCAGAGACAAAGCATCAGTGAAACCGACAAAGTAAATATGTCTTCATTGCCCTGGCCTACTTGTTATATAATCAAAAGCCTGACTAGGAGCTGCTATGCATCATTTTTTTTTCTCCAAATGCAAAATTGCCTGCTGGATTTTGTCTAATTATTGAGGATACATAATAGGTGTATATATTTATGGGGTACATGAGATGTTTTGGTGCAGGTATGCAATTTGAAATAAAACACCTCATGGAGAATGGGCATCCATCCCCTCAAGCATGTATTTATCCATTGTTTTGCAAATAATTCACCTATACTCTTCAAGTTATTTTAAAATGTACAGTTAAATTATTCTTGACTATAATCACCCTGTTGTGCTATTAAATTGTAGGCCTTATTCATAAATTCTATTTTTATTGTACTCATTAGCTATCTCCACTACCCCCACTCTCTAGTTTCCCACTATCCTTCTCAGTCTCTGGTAATCATTTTTTTTTTTTTGGTATTTATGTTTTTAATTCAAGGCTCTGGAGTTACCATAATTAGTCATAAGGATAGTTCTAATCATAAGCCTGACTGCCCTTGCACAAAAGAGTGGAGATAGCCTATCCATTCCCATATCTTCCTGCCTTAAATTCTGGTGCTTACTTCTCTTACTTATTTATAAATGTCCTTTGGAGCTCCACCACAGGACCCAGAATAGGGCACTTCTGTCTTTATTAAAAACCCGTTCAGGCAGATATCCTTTCTCCTCAGTGATTTTTTTGATGGCATCTGAGAACCTGTCTGCTGCTTCTTGGTCAACAGAAGCTGCTGCTTCTGTTATCTTGACATTTTTTAAGCCAAACCTCTTTTTTAAATGATTAAACTATCCTTTGCTGGCATTACATTATCCAGCTTTATATCATTCTTATTCCTTTAGTTATAAGTATAATGACTTAAATATTATTCCTTTAGTTTTAAGTATAATGACTTCACTTCTTATCAAATTATATTAGTCTATAAGTTTGCTTTTCTTATACAAATCTTGTATCCACATAATTTTGAAGTTTTAATATTAGATAAAAAGGTAATTTGCAAAAAAGTGTGAGATTTTGGACCTGCTAGCATAGCTTCAGTGAAAGCTTAATAAACTTCTTATTCAGTTTTCACAATGGTTTTTACACTGGATTCATTTATCTTAAAATAGCAGCAACTGCAGCAGCAGACCTCAATCTGGGGTACATACCAAGTAATTCAACTTTTTCTTGTAATGTCATGACTTTTCTCTGCTTCTTGGGAGAACTTCCAGCATGACTAGTAGCATTTTGTATAGGTCCCATGATATTATTCAATGTTTATGGTATTGCACTAAACAAGATGAAAAATACACAAGAACCGCAAAAGACCACCTTTTACCACAATTGGCGATTTATCGTAGAGACAAACTCCTCATGCTGAGATAATTAGTGTCACAGAGTATTTAAGTAGATACTGGCAACACTTGAGCTGACCACGACAGCAACAAGAGTTGGCTAAAAACTATAGCAGTAGTACCAAACATATTATGCAGTTTATGACATAATACTCCATTGTTACGTTTGTTTACAATTCTCTGGGCTGCAAATGGTGTCAAGTACTATTTGTGAGTGCTTGTGTGCATGTGTTAATAAATATTAACCTTGTATAATACATTGATGTATATTTTATGGTAGTCATCCTATAATAGACTAGTATTATCTACATATATTTCATGCACTGATATAACTTTCTTAATTTTTTTTTATATTTCTAGGCTACACAGTTCATTTGCAAGTTTTTTCAACTTGTCACAAATCTCCAAAGAATTTCTGAAGATGTTGAAATAAATTAGCATGTAAGTGAACCTATGCAGTTCAAACCCATTCAAGGATCAATTATAATTTATTTGTGACATTCTCATCTTGCTTATTGTTTTCTGTAATTAATTTGAGCAAGTTGTGTGTCTTTTATTAGTTGTTTCAAAGACCCAACTTCTGTGCAGTGTGTCTGTTTCCAATAGCATTAAAGTCTTCTCACGTTTATTATTTCATTTATTGTATTCCCTTTTGTTTTGCCTGCTATTTTTTCTTACTTCTTAAATTAAATGTATAGCTCACTAATTTGTAAATTTTTTCTTAATATGACTATTCAAGGTTATATTTTTCTAAGTGCCATTTTATGACAAGATTATATTTTTCCCTTTAAGTGTCATTTTATGACCATTGTTTACATTTGACATGTGGTATTTTAACAATTGTTGACCCAGCAACACCATTACTGGGTATATACCCAAGGGATTATAAATCATTCTACTATAAAGAAACATGCACACATTATATTTATTGCAGCACTATTTACAATAGCAACGACTTGGAACCAACCCAAATGCCCATCAATAATAGACTGGAAAAAGAAAATGTGGTACATATGCACCATAGAATACTATGCAGCCATAAAAAATAATGAGTTCATGTCCTTTGCAGGGACATGGATGAAGCTGGAAACTATCATCCTCAGCAAACTAACACAGGAACAGTAAACCAAACACCACGTGTTCTCATTCATAGTTTGGAGTTGAACAATGAGAACACATGGACACAGGTAGGGGAACATCATACACTGGGACCCATTGGGGCGGGGGATAGCAAGGGGAGGGAGGGCATTAGGACAAATAGCTAATGCATGTGGGGCTTAAAACCTAGATGACAGGTTGATAGGAATAGGTGCAGCAAACCACCATGGCACATGTATACGTACATAACAAACTTGCATGTTCAGCACATGTATCCCAGAACTTGAAGTAAAAATAATAATAATAATAGTTTATCTTTTAATATTTTCAAAAAATCAATGGTATCTCTTAAACCACGAATTATTTCATTACTTCCAAGCATACTTCCCATTACTTTTCATTATATTCAAGCATACAAAGATATTATTGCTAGTGTAATGGCTTTGAATGGGCTCAATTTTTATGAAAAGTTCCATGTGTGAAGAAAACAAATGGGAATTCTACTAATTTTGGCCACACTGTTATTGATGTTGTCATTATAAACGAAACAAATGTATTCATAAAATATACAATTCATTTCTTGTTTAATTCATTATTTTTGAAGTATTCGTTAATTTTAGAGAAAATTATAAAGCAGGAAATTTATAACACTAAATGCCCACAAAAGAAAGCAGGAAAGAGCTAAAATCAACACCCTAACATCACAATTAAAAGAACTAGAGAAGCAAAAGCAAACACATTCAAAAGCTAGCAGGAGGCAAGAAATAACTAAGATCAGACCAGAACTGAAGAAGACAGAGACACAAAAATCTCTTCAAAAAAATCAATGAATTCAGGAGCTGGTTTTTTTTTGAAAAGATCAACAAAAATGATAGACCACGAGCAAGACTGATAAAGAAGAAAAGGAGAAGAATCAAATGGATGCAATAAAAAATGATAAAGGGGAGATCACCACTGATCACACACAAATACAAACTACCATCAGAGAATACTAAAAACACCTCTATCCAAGTAAACTATAAAACCTAGAAGAAATGGATATATTCCTGGACACATACACTCTCCCAAGACTAAACCAGGAAGAAGTTGAATCCCTGAATAGACCAATAACAGGCTCTGAAATTGAGGCAATAATTAATAGCCTACCAACCAAAAAAAAGTTCAGGACCAGAAGGATTCACAGCCGAATTCTATCAGAGGTACAAGGAGGAACTGGTTCCATTACTTCTGAAACTATTCCAATCAATAGAAAAAGAGGGAATCCTCCCTAACTAATTTTATGAGGCCAAAATCATCCTGGTACCAAAGACTGGCAGAGACACAATAAAAAAAAGAGAATTTTAGACCAACATCCCTGATGAACATTGATGCAAAAATCCTCAATAAAATACTGGCAAACCAAATCCAGCAGCACATCAGAACGCTTATCCACCATGATCAAGTGGGCTTCATCCTTGGGATACAAGGCTTATTCAACATATGCAAATCAATAAACATAATCCAGCGTATATAAACAGAACCAAAGACAAAAACCACATGATTATCTCCAAGGATGCAGAAAAGGTCTTTGACAAAATTCAACAGTCCTTCTCGCTAAAAACTCTCAATAAATTATTGATGGGACATATCTCAAAATAATAAGAGCTATTTATGACAAACCCATAGCCAATATCATACTGAACGGGCAAAAACTGAAAGCATTCCCTCAAAACTGGCACAAGAGAGGGATGCCCTCTCTCACCACTCCTATTCAACATAGTGTTGGAATTTCTGGTCTGGGCAATCAGGCAGGAGAAAGAAATAAATGGTATTCAGTTAGGAAAAGAGGAAGTCAAATTGTCCCTGTCTGTAGATGACATGATTGTATATTTAGAAAACCCCATCATCTCAGCCCACAAACTCCTTAAGCTGATAAACAACTTCAGCAAAGTCTCAGGATACAAAATCAATGTGAAAAAATCACAAGCATTTTTATACACCAGTAACAGACAGACAGAGAGCCAGATCATGAATGAACTCCCATTCACAATTGCTTCAAAGAGAATAAAATACCTGGGAATCTAACTTACAAGGGATATGAAGGACCTCTTCAAGGAGAACTACAAACCACTGCTCAATGAAATAAAAGAGGACACAAACAAATGGAAGAACATTCCATGCTTATGGATAGGAAGAAACAATAGCGTGAAAATGGCCATCCTGCCCAAGGTAATTTATAGATTCAATGCCATCTCCATCAAGCTACCAATGACTTTCTTCACAGAATTGGAAAAAACTACTTTGAAGTTCATATGGAACCAAAAAAGAGCCTGCACTGCCAGGACAATGCTAAGTCAAAAGAACAAAGCTGGAAGCTACACGCTACCTGACTTCAAACTATACTACAAGGCTACAGTAACCAAAACAGCGTGGTACTCATACCAAAACAGTGATAGAGACCAACGGAACAGAACAGAGACCTCAGAAATAATACCACACATCTACGGTCATCTGATCTTTGATAAACCTGACAAAAACAAGCAATGGGGAAAGGATTCCCTATTTAATAAATGGTGCTGAGAAAACTAGCTAGCCATATGTAGAAAGCTGAAACTGGATCCCTTCCTTACACCTTATACAAAAATTAATTCAGAATAGATTAGAGACTTAAGTGTTAGACCTAAAATCATAAAAACCCTAGAAGAAAACCTAGGTAATACCATTTAGGATATAGGCATGGGCAAAGACTTCATGTCTAAAACACCAAAAGCAATGGCAACAAAAGCAAAAATTGACAAATGAGATCTAATTAAACTAAAGAGCTTCTGCACAGCAAAAGACACTACCATCAGAGTGATCAGGCAACTTTAGAATGAGAGAAAATTTTTGCAATCTACTCATCTGACAAAGGGCTAATATCCAGAATGTACAAAGAACTCAAATAAATTTACAAGAAAAAAACAAACAAACCCATCAAAAGTGGGTAAAGGATATGAACAGACACTTCTCAAAAGAAGACATTTATGCAGCCAACAGACTCATGAAAAAAACACTCATCATCACTCGCCATCAGAGAAATGCAAATCAAAACCACTATGAGGTACCATCTCACACCACTTAGAATGGCGATCATTAAGAAGTCAGGAAACAGCAGGTGCTTGCGAGGATGTGGAGAAACAGGAATACTTTTACACTGTTGGTGGGACTGTAAACTAGTTCAACCATTGTGGAAGACAGTGTGGCATTTTTCAAGGATCTAGAAGTAAAAATACCATTTGATCCAGCCATCCCATTGCTGGGTATATACCCAAAGGATTATAAATCATACTGCTATAAAGACACATGCACACGTATGTTTATTGAGGCAGTATTCACAATAGCAAAGACTTGGAACCAACCCAAATGTTCATCAATGATAGACTTGAGTAACAAAATGTGGCACTTATACACCATGGAATACTATACAGCCATAAAAAAGGATGAGTTCATGTCCTTTGTAGGGACATGGATGCAGCTGGAAACCATCATTCTCAGCAAACTATCGCAAGAACAGAAAACTAAATACCGCATGTTCTCACTCATAGGTGGGAACTGACCAATGAGAACACTTGGACACATGGTGGGGCATATCACACACCGGGGCTTGTCATGGAGTTGAGGGAATGAGGAGGGATAGCATTAGGAGATATTCCTAATGTAAATGCTGAGTTAATGTGTGCAGCACACCAACATGGCACATGTATACATATGTAACAAACCTGCACGTTGTGCACATGTACCCTAGAACTTAAAGCATTAAAAAAAAAAAAAAATGCTGAGTGTTGGGAAGAAAGCTGAGGCAGGTGTGCATGACTGACATAATGTCCTCTGGAATGCGTCTAGACTTGTTGGCTCCTTGCTTCTAGCCCTCCGAGGCTCCTATTCCCATTATCTCAAGCAGCAGAACATGTTCCTTTTAAATGCTAAACCATCACAACTGTAGATCATGTGCCTGCCCTTTTGACCGCCACATTCTCACCACCTGTTTCTCTGTTGGATTACCAATAAATAGCATGGGCTCGAGCGCTCAGGGCCTTCGCAGCCTTCACAATCACGATGGACGTCTAGTGTTCCACCTTTCTCACGCAGTCTTTTTTTTTTTTCTCAATCCTTTGGCTCCGCTTTGTCACCCCATAACCTGGTGTTGGGTCTGGCCACCCCAACATTAAGTAAGTCCAAATGCTTTTCAAGTTTCTATGAAATTAGTAATCCCTAGTAAATAAAATTGTTTAAAAATTACTAGTAAAATAAAAATATCTTCAGAATTGTCAACATAGATTTTTGTGTGGGTTTACTGATTATTTTATATTTGCCTCTGGTAGATATTTTAAGGTGCTAGAGTATGGCATAAAGATTATAATACTATGAACTCAACCAAAAACAGAATAACATTTGTGTGGGTTGTTTTGGCAAATAAAATTAAGATTGTTGGTTCAATGAAAAAAGCAGAATTTTCTGAGTTATTGTCAAAATACCCATGAGTTCAAGGTTCTTATTTAGGTGAACACTTGATGTTCACAGGCTTTAAAAGTAGTTAACAGGGAAATAACCTTAAATGATGATTAACTTTGTCCAATAGCAGTATCTCAGTTTTCAGAAGTAACCTAGATAAACTGTTAAAAATGAAAGAATTGAGTACATGTAAATGGGAGGAATGGTTGTAGGTCAACTTTTTGTGTAATTTATTTTAAAATTATTCTGAATTTCATTATGGATGCTCATTGGATGTCTGGTCATTTCCAATGAAGAAAGTTTTACGATATGGAGAAGTATGCTTCTGAAAATTGTGGAGTAGTTGTATCTATAAAATGCTAAAATCTGAGATAGTTCAGCATTTCTTCCTAGGTTTTCATTAAAATTTCAGGTCATTAAGAATAAGAATTCTAGTTAATACATAATTCTGTCGGTTGTGTTCTTATTGAGAAAATCAATAATTTTATGTAATTTGGAGGTTATTTAAAAGTTACGTATGAAAGAAGGTAGAAAAGGACCATTAAGCAGAAGAGAGAGATGTCAAGAAAATTATGAATAGGAAGGTGTATTTTTGGTAAGAATATGAAAAACACAGTAATTTTGTATGAGAAAAGATCTTAGATGGTAAATTTTTGTCCTAAAGTAAAATGATTGGTTATTTATAGTGTAGAATAACTCAGAAATTTCAAGCATGTTGTAAACAGTCTGTGTACATTGTTACAAGGTTTGTGAAAGAGAATTTATAAAAAGAATTTTGTGTCATTAAATTGGCTATAATAAAATGAGAAACAACATTCTTTCTAACATTGATTCCCTATGTTAAAACAAGATTTTCTTAAGGTATTGATTAATATTCTTAATGAAATTACAAAAAGTTTTTATTTTTAATTATATTACCAGTTTCTTTTTGGAAACTTCTCAGATTTATATCTAAAAAGTTCAACTTTTACTGTGTCTTGCTTCTTGCAGCTTTTTCTTTCCTTGATAATTCTCTCAAACTTTTTGTCAGCTTCCTCTGGCTCTAACTATTGTTGTGACCTGACAATGAAAAGTTTTACCTTGAAGATCTAGAAAAACAATGTTTTTTTTTCCCTGAATAACTTGATTCTGTGCTCTTGGCTTTTCTTTACATGACTAAAGTTTTCAATTTATTTAGGACAATTCTCATACAGTTACTAAGAATTATATATTCCCCTGCTATAGTCATAACCTTGTATACACTCTTCCTGGGTTTGATGAAACACAAGTACTTTTTTTCATCAGATTTGGTTTCCAAGTTATCTAAATGAGCTTTCCATAGGAGAAGCAATCACACTGCAGAAGTTTTTTTTTTTTCTTTCTTTTTAATAACTGGCCTAAGAAATGCTAAACCATCACAGCTGTAGTTCATGTGCCTGCCCTTTTGACCTCCACATTCTCACCACCTGTTTCTCTGTTGGATTACCAATAAATAGCGTGGGTTCCAGTGCTCACGTCAAAGATTTTACATTTTATCAAGATAATTCCTGTGTTGTGTTCTCAGGTTTTTTGTTTCTTAGGAAAACTGAACTTTAAAAGAGTTAAGGTTTTATATTCATGTAACTTTCTGTATTGATTTTTAAATGTTTTTTGATTATTACTATTGGTTAGTTGAATAGCTATATTTCATTGGCCTGTGATTCTATTTTGATCACATATTTTGGACCTTTTAACATCTTTGACAAACACCCTCAAAATAAGATAAACATTGCTCATTCTTTATATTTCTTTCAGAGACAGGAAAATCATTTTCTTTCAACTATTTATAGCTTACAAAAATTGAACATAACAACAAAGATCACCTTTCTCTCTCTACCTAATAAGTTCAGAACTTCAAAACTGTTCAATCCTGGTGGACCAGTCTGTTTTGCATTGCCAACGCACTGCTGCTAAAACTAAACAAGAGAAGCACCCTTTGTTTAAGCCCAGGGAGTATCGTGGAAGGGGTTGCTGTGTGATATTGTAAGGGTCGGTTCTGAGGCATAAAGTTACTTCAGAGCCTTCAAATCAAAGACAGGTACACAGGGGCCTAAGCGGCTAATGGCTCAATACATAAGACTTATAGGGAAGTCAACTTTGTAATCCTGCTTTTTGGCTTTTGTTTTCTGGCTCTTGTGTTACTTAAAAGGGGTCCAAGTGTTAATTAGTGCCTGCCCACTTCTATTCCCATCTGGCTCAGAATGGTTAATTGGTTCTAAGTCTTTTGACTCTAAGTCCCTTGGCCATAGGGGTCCCACCAAATAACATGATGAACTCGGGGCAGGTAGTCACACAACCCCAGCATCCATTTGGAATAAAATAAAACTTGACCACTAGTACTGCCTCTGGCATATCTTTACCAAAAAAGAGGGAATATAAAATAATAAAATTATAAGCCCCTCACCTACTGAATGGAAATTTCCTTGGCCAAGGAAACCCCAGGAAAGAAAACCTTAAAAACTTTCCAACATGAAATAGGAGAATAAGACACTCCTCATTAAACCCCTTCCCTTTTGTGGTTTGGACACAAGTGACCGGCATTAATGTTTACATAGAAATCATGAACTGATAGCAGACTCTCTGTGACAATAAGATACCGAATTAAAAACAGAACCTAAGGCTATTCCAGGCAAGGGTCAAGGCACACACTCCTACACTTAAAGAATATGCTATGTTCTAACTGTCACAAGTTTATTTTTCTCTAGCAGCTAAACAAGCACTGGCCTTGAGATAAGCAGTATTAAAACAATTTGAAGCTCCACCAGATGTTGACTGAACCCCAGCTCCTGTGTCACCAGCCATAACTACAATTTTGATTGAACATGAGACTAGTTCCAGTAACTTTCTCCTGATATCATTGACCGTGGATTAGTTCTGGTCAGTTTACAGAAATTGGGTACTTGTTTCCTTTTTGTCCTGAAAAGAACCTTTAACATATAGGGCCTAATTGTAATACAATTAAATGTTAAGTCTCTACCCCAAGGTGAACATGAGTGGTGTGTTACATGCATATTTGTTCAATATACATGTGTCAGGATCACCTTAATAAATATTCATAGCTCCTCCTATTACCTGTTAGATATGTATGTTTAATCAACATATCATTATATTCTCACAGGAGACCCAAGTATGACTGATAGTGGGGAACAAACTTATTGGCCCTCTTATTGACATGGAGGCCATATATTTTGTAGTTAATACCAGTCTATCCCGATTTTTAAAAGACTATGGTAGTTGTAGTAATGTCAGGAAAAGCTGTAACTCACCACTTCCTGCAAACTTTAAATTGTATCTTGGAGATCATAATGGTGGAAAAAGATAAACTGTACTCTTAAAAAAAATCCCTATTTATGTCAAAAAAACTAATTTGACTCAACATAAGGTACTGACAACTGCCCTCTTGTAAATCAAAATGGCTCCCCAAAATAGGCACAAATTGACTCTCTTTAAAATTGTATGGCTGGTTATTCCAAGTTTCCACACTGTGGGGAGAATCTACTAATACTTTCAGAAATCTAACAATGGTAAAATATATTAAGGCTCTAAGGACTAAATTAATTTCTCTTCGTAAGTTGCTTCTAGCAGAACCACTTAACCCACAGATGTGGCCCAACATCTTTTTCAACTGGGCGATCAAGTCCTAAAGACCTGAAAATAAACAAGATCCTGAACATCAGCTCGCTGCCTGGCCAAATGGTTTCATTTCTATGATCCCAGTGGAGTCCCCATTCAGCAGGAAGTAGCCAGAATAGACTTGCTCTATTTCCATAGAAATTGATTTAAAAATTGGCATTGAGGAATTTGTGACTGAAGCAGTCACTCCATTTTAGAATAATCATTCTTTCTCTTCCAATGCCTAATCTTTGTGCTTGCTTAAAACTTCAGGAAGGAACCCTGAGATAAAACCAGTTGCAAAATGCCTTCTCAAAATACAAAGTTGAGCATTAATCTACAATCCTCTTATAATCTAGCTGAGACCAACCAGACCACCAGATGGCCCACTACTCAAGATAATCATCAGAACAAGACATGTTGACCTGCACATAGTTTCCCAAGGCACTTCCTTTTTAAAATCCCTTCAGCCAGCCTGAGGAACCAGAGATAGCTTTTTTGACACTAGTCCAATAACTGCTTGGGTTGCCAGCTTCTAAATAAACCTGCTTTTCCGCCCACCAACTTTTGTCTCTTGAGTTCACTTTTGAACAACAAGCAGCTAAATCTGGGTTCAGTTACAATACTTTGGCCAAAACATATGACTCAGGCATATAGACCAAAATTGATTGAGAGCGAGTATCTGGAACATTACATGCCCTCAATAGATGAGTTCTATTTGCTAGGAGAGTTAACACTTTTTTAGTCTTCTTCTGGAATAAGACAATCAAATTAGCAAGGAGGATGTTTATTTTTATTTGTGTATATATTGGGTATTCCAAAAGCAGTATTTCCATATGTAATATTAATCAAGACATAGTATATTTTATTTCCTTGATGACCACTACCAGGATTGCTTAAGGTTATGTAACTGATCTCTCTATCCAATTTTCAAAAGCGAGTGGCTTTCAGATTTAATTCTTTTATCCTACTTCTCTCCTTGTCAATGTGAATTTGAATATGCATTTGAAGTATTATATATCTTAAGGACTCTCATTATCTCCCTCACTCCAGTCCCAAGTTGGTCACACCCAAATGTACACCTGAGAGTTCTAAAGCACTAAACCACAGGTAGTTTTTTCATACCATGTTGCTATATGACTCCTTTTGTTGGTAGTTTCCTCTATCTTAATTTTATTTCTTTGTGCTCCACATTTCTATCCACTTTTTCTCTAATACTTGACAAGCTTCTCCTTCAAAGCTCAAGAATCATGTTACTACTTGTCCCACCTCAGTCTCACAAAAAAACTCCTGTGGCTTTCACTTACCCTCCTCCACCTCTGTAATCCCTGTGTAATTCTATCTAAGGTTCCTACCATGTAAGTTAAATGTCTGCCCATGTGTAGTTCAGACTCCTCTTATAGACTATAAGATCATGAGTCTTAATGAATGCATTCTAAAATTAATTGGAGAAGTTTTAAAATTAAGCTAGTCACTATCTTCTGTGGTTGAACTCAAAGTGGTTTCAAAGCTCCCTGGGTGATTCAAATGTACAGACAGGATGGAGAACCACTGCTGTTAGGACCTCTGGTGTGGAAACATGTTTTATTTGTCTTTGAAATTTTAGTTCCTGATAAAGTGCCCAACACAGAGTAAGATATTAAAAGGTTAAAATATTATCCCATCACATTTTATTAATCAAAGTGAAATGACTTCAAAAGTGTATTTTAAACTTCTAATACTTCAAAACACTGAAAATTAATCAGCTACGTTTCATCAAATCAGTTTCTTAGTTGAAAAAAATCTTTCTAAGGATTATTAAATAATGATCCATACAAGCCAATCTATGCATAAAACATTGTATGAAAATATGAATATTTATCCTTGCATGTGTATATTGCTCTATGAATAGCCAGTTACACACAAAACTAGCCATGCACACACATAGACACACCCACTAGATAATCTAGATTGTGTACAACATTCTGATATTTAGGTTTTCACTAATTGAGTTTGATAGGGTTAGGAGGAGTTATAATAGTTTCCAGAAATTAAATAAGACTGCTATGAAACATAATTTAAAAGAGTCTGATAGAAACTAAGTAGATGTTAAAGCACGCCGTCATAACGGGATTAGTTACATTTTTCCATCACATTGCTAAAATAAAAATAGGAGAGAAGAGAGATGGTAGGAAACAAATACAAAATAAAGTAGATCTTATCTTGAATTTAAAGCTACAGATTAGCACTGCAGGTAGACAAAGGTTTTACTAAAGAAAACATTAACAGAAAGCTTGGATTTCTATTGCCTGACACTGGTGCTGAAAAGAAAAATACTTATGGATAAACTGATGGATTGATAGCTTTATTTCACACAGAAAACAGGACTCCAGAAATAGATTCTAATTCAAAAGAATAGGAAAGTGTTTTGTTTTGTTTCTGTTATTGCTGTCAGCAGTCATCTCAAAACTGTCTGAATAATAGAAATTGTTTTAAAATGCTTTACGTTATAAAGAAAACATTCAGCAGCCTTATCTGAAAGAATTCAGAATGTAGAACCATTCATTGCCTTTATCGAAAATAATCTAAAGTATAGAATACCTTATAAAAAGTTAATTTATCACATTAGATAAAAGGCTTCATTTTAGGAAAAAAAGTCTAAATATTATGCTTGGTAAACACAGCATGAATTACTTGAGAACTCAATAAAAATAACATGGTAACCATGTCAGCAGTTTGTGAAATAATCTAAGAATCATGTATCTGAATCCTTCTTTTAAAAAGGCAGGAGTGTTTGTCCATACCCATGTCTTACTAATGACATCTTGTGATGTGTTAGAATCCCACTTCCTTGAGAAAGAAGATCTAGGGTCATGAAATTGGCAGGGGGCTTAACTAAGAGTTACATCTCAAAGGGACAGAAAAAAATACATACAATGGAAAGTTCTGTAATGTAAATATTCTTTAAAAAGGAAGGTCAGGGGCCTAGAGTCAGGAAGAAATCTGTCTGAAGTTTGATCAAGTTGAGGGGAACATTTAGACAGATTTTATATGATATAAAGCAACAAGATTGGCTCTCAGGATATCAAAAAACTCACAAGGATAAGGACCAAAAATAGTATTTCCATAGTGCAGCCATTAAGTGTGGGACACTGCCTGGATTCAAATCTAAGCTTTGCCATTAACTGGTTATGTAATTTTATCATTCTAAAGCATAAGCAAAAACAAAATAATTACAGGCAGATGTCAGCATTTCTGAGTAAGAAATTTGCTATATTGTATAAATTATCTTAATACATCATCCAGACTCTGGATAATTAAACTTCAGGCCCTAATGTGGGAAGACCTTGAAAAGAGTCATTAAAAGGAAAATTTTTTTCCATAGCAAAATAAGAAGTATTTGATGCATTTGGCAGAGGATAGCCAATGGAAAGAAAGAAGAAAAGAAGTAAACTTAGACAAAGATTGTGAGAAGGACCTGATCCCTGATAGGAGTATGGAATCTAAAAAGAACAGTAGTCTATGAAAAATTGGTGGTGGCATGGAGGGAAATAGGACTTTGAGAACAAGTATGTCTATTACTCAGTTGTAAATTGTTTGCAATTTTTTTTTTTATTTTTAAATTTGTGGGTTTTGTTGGTACATAGATTCTAATTCATGGGGTACATGAGATATTTTGATAGAGGTATGCAACACATTATAATCACTTCATGGAAAATTGGGTATTCATCCCCTCAAGCATTTATTCTTTTGTTTCAAAAAATCCAGTTGTATTAGTTCATTTTCACGGTGCTGATCAAACCATAACTGAGATTGGGTAATTTATAAAGGCAAGGAGGTTTAATGGACTCACAGTTCCATGTGCTGGGGAGACCCCACAATCATGGCAGAAGGCAAAAGCCACGTCTTACATGGAGGCAGGTAAGAGATAATGAGAGACAAATGAAAAGGAAAGCCCTTTATAAAAACATTAGGTCTTATGAAATTTATGCACTACCATGAGAACAGTATGGAGAAAACCACCCCATGATTCAATTATATTCCACCAGGTCCCTCCCACATGTGGGAATTTTGGGAGCTACAATTCAAGATGAGATTTGGGTAGAAACACAGCCAAACCTTATAATTCCTCACTTTGCCCCTCCCAAATCTCATGTCCTCACATTTTAAAACAAATCATGCCTTCCCAACAGTCCCCCAAAGTCTTATTTCATTTAAGCATTAACTCGAAAGTCCACAGTCCAATGTCTCATTTTATCTATGAGTCTGTAAAATCAAAAAGCAAGTTATTTACTTTCTAGATACAATGGAAGTATAGGAATTGGGTAAATACAGCCATTCCAAATGGATGAAATTGGCCAAAATGCAGAGGCTGCAGGCACCATGCAAGTCTGAAATCCAGTGGGGCAGTCAAATCTTAAAGCTCCAAAATTATCTCCTTTGACTCCTGTCTCACATCCAGGTCACACTGAGGCATGAGGTGAATTCCCATGGTCTTGAGCAGCTCTATCCCTATGGCTTTGCAGGGCATAGCCTCCCTCCCAGCTGCTTTCACAGACTGGCATTGAGTGTCTGTGGCTTTTCCAGATGGACAATGCAAGCTGTCAATGGATCTACCATTCTGGGGTCTGGAGGATGGTGGCCCTCTTCTAACAGCTACACTAGGCAATACCCCAGTAGGACTCTGATTCCACACTTCCCTTCTGAATTTCCCTAGCATTTCTGTCCATCCTCTGAATTCTAGGTGGAGGTTCCCAAATCTCAGTTCTTGACTTCCATGCACCCACAAGCTCAACACTACGTGAAAGATGCCAAGGAGGATTTGTACCCTCAGAATCCATGGCTTGAGCTGTATCTTGGCCCCTTTTAGCCACAGCTGAGACATGGGACACCAAGACTGGAGACTGCACAAAGCAGGGGTCCCTGGGCCCAGTCCATGAATCCAATTTTCCCTTTTAGACATCCAGGAGTGTGGTGGGAAGGGCTACCACAAAAGTTTCAGACATGTCCTGGAGACACTTTCCCCATTGTCTTGGTAATTAACATTTGTCTTCTCATTATCTATGCAAATTTCTGCAGCCAGCTTGAGTTTCTCCTCAGAAAATGGGTGTTTCTTTTCTATCACATTATCAGGTTGAAATTTTCTGAACTTTTATGCTGTTTCTTTTACAGAACTGAATGCTTTTAATAGCACCCAAGTCATCTCTTGAATGCTTTGCTGCTTAGAAATTTCTTCCACCAGATACCCTAAATTATCTCCCTCAAGTTTAAAGTTTCACAAATTTCTAGGGCAGGGGCAAAATGACACCAGTCTCTTTGCTATAATAAAGCAAGAGTCACCTTTACTCCAGTTCCCAGCAAGTTCCTCATCTCCATCTGAGACCATCTTAACCCAAACTTAATTGTCCATATCACTATCAGCATTTTGGTCAAAAGCATTCAACAAGTCTCCAAGAAATTCCAAATCATCCCACAACTTCCTGTCTTTTTCTGAGACCTTCAAACTGTTCCAATCTCTGCCTGTTACCCAGTTCCAAAGTTGCTTCCATAGTTTCAGGTATCTTTACAGAAGTGCCCCACTCCTGGTACCAATTTACTGTGTTAGTCCATTTTCACACTGATGATAAAGACATACCCAAAACTTCATAATTTATAAAGACAAAGAGATTTAATTGCCTTACATTTCCATGTGGTTACAGGGGCCTGAAAATCATGGCAGAAGGCAAAAGGCACATTTTATTTACATGGCAGCATGCAAGAGAGAATGAGAGCCAAGTGAAAGGGGAAACCTCTTAATAAACCATCATATTATATAAGACTTATTCACTACCATGCTAACAGTATGGGGGAACCACCCCCATCATTCAGTTATCTCCCATTGGATCCCTCCCATGACATTTGGGAATTATGAGAGGTACAATTCAAGATGAGATTTGGGTGGGGACACAGCCAAACCACATAACCAATCATACTGTTCTAGCTATTTTGAAATGCACAACTAAATTATTATTGATAATATTCACCCTGTTGTGCTATCAAATAGTAGATGTTATTTATTCTTTCTAACCTCTTATTTTTGTACCCATTAACCATTCCCAATTTCTGGGTAGTATGGACATTTTAACGATATTGATTTTTCTAATCCATGAACATTGAATATTTTTCATTTTTAATATCTTTCAATTTTTTGCATCAGTGTTATTTAGTTTCCTTCACAGAGATCTTTCACTTCTTTAGTTAAATTAATTCCTAGTTATTTAATTTTATTGTGGCTGTTGTATATGGGATTACCTTTTTATTTCTTTTTTCAGCTTGTTCACTTTTGGTATATAGAAATGCTATTGAGTTGTGCATGTTGATTTTGTATTCTGCAGCTTTACTGAATTTGTTTATCAGTTCTAATAGTTTTTGCTGAAGTCCTTATGTTACTCCAAATATAATATTATATAATCTGCAAACAAGGATAATTTGACTTATTCCTTTCCACGATAGATGCCCTTTATATCTTTCTTTTGTCTGATCACTGTAGTTAGGACTTACAGTACTACGTTGAATAACAGTTGTGAAAATAGGCATCCTTGTTGTGTTCCAGATGTAAGTGTAAGGGCTTTCATTTTTTCCCCATTCAATATGATACTAGTTGTTTGTCTCTCATATGTGGCTTTTATTAGGTTTAGATGTGTTCCTTCTATAACCAGGTTTTTGAAAGTTTTATGAAGAGGTATTGAACTACAAAAGATTTTTTTAGCATCAGTTGAAATGTTAACATGGTTTTTAATTTTCTTTTGTTGATATGATGTATTACATTGATTGATTTGTGTACCATCAACCATCCTTGCACCCCAGTGATGAATTACACTTGGTCATGATGAATGATCTTTTTACTGTATTGTTGAAATTGGTTTGATAATATTTTGTTGGGGATTTTTACATCAATATTTATCAGAGATATTAGCCTGTAGTTTTCTTTGTTGTATCTGTCTCATTTTGGTATCAGGAAAATACTGGCCTCATAGAATGAGTTTGGAAGTAATCTTTTTTTTTTTTTTTTGAACTGTTTGAGTGTGATTGGTGTTATTTCTTCTTTAAATATTTGGTATACTTCAGCAGTAAAGTCATCAGGTCCTGGGCTTTTCTTTACCGGCTCATTTCAAATTTCTTTCTGGTTCAATATTGGTTGGTTGTATGTGTATAGAAATTTATTATTTTCTTCTAAGTGTTCTTGTTTATTGACATATACTTGTTCATAGTAGTCACAAATGATAATTCAACTTTCTGTGATATCAGTTGTAATGTCTCCTTTCTCTTTCTCAATTTTATTCATTTGGGTGTTCTCTCTTTTTTAAAAACTGGCTAAAGGTTGGTCAATTGTGTTTACCTTTTCAAAATAAACAACTTTTTGTTTCATTAGTTTTTTTTTTTTTTTGTATTGTTTTATTCATTCCAAATTTATGTATTTCTTCTTTGCTCATTATTATTTCTTTTCTTCGACTAATTTTGGGTGTGTTTTGCTCTTGCTTTTGTAGTTCCTTACGTTGGATCATTCAGTTGTTTATTTGATGTCTTTCTACTTTATTTATGTAGGCACTTCTAACTATGAACTTACCTCTTGGTACTTATTTTGCTTTATTCTATAGGATTTGGTACGTTGTGTTTCCATTATCATTTACTACAAGAAATTTTCCTTTTTATTTCTTCATTGACCAACTGGTCATTTGCATGTTCTTTAATTACTATGTGTTTGTAAATTTTCAAAATTTCTTTTATTAATTTCTAGGTTTTCCTGTGGTCAGAGAAGATGCTTGATACTATTTTAATTTTTTGAATATTTTAATACTTGTTTTGTGACCTAACATATGATCTGCCCTTGAGGATGATCTATATGCTGAGGAAAATAATGTGCATTATGCAGCCATTGGATGAAATATTCTGTAAATATCTCTTAGGTACATTTGTTATATAATTAAGTCTGAAGCTTCTTTGCTATTTTTTTGTCTGGGAGATTTGTCCCATGCTGAAAGTGGGGGGTTGAAATCCCCAGCTATTATTGTATTGGGATCTCTCTCTCTCTTTATGTCTAATAGCATTTGCTCTATATATATCTGGGTGTACCAGTGATGGGTGCATATATATTCATAACTATTTTATCCTCTTGCTGAATTGATCCCTTTATCATTATATAATGATCTTCTTTGTCTCTTACAATTTTGTCTTGAAATCGATTTTGAAATAAATATAGCTACTCCTCTTTTTTGGTTTCCATTGGCATTATCATGGAATCCTTGGGGTGTTGCTTCACCAGCTGGCAATCTCTGTGTCCAGCAGCACCTTCTGTCTGAGTATTCCTTGTGCTTTCTGGACTCGTTCTGCCACTTGGCCTGGTAGACTGCACTTGACTTGCTCTACAGGCTTGGATACCACACCTGCCAAGAGCATGCCAGGCAAGCAAGGGGTATGTGGGCAAGCGTGCACAGGATCTGACCATGGCACAGAGCCAGGCACACTGGCAGCTATGGTGGGGTGGGCAGCTCCAAGCACTGGCACAGGTTCTGGCTCTGTGTGAGGCTGTGGCTGGACCAGGTGTACTGCACACAACTTGCACTGCAGGCACCTACATCAAGACAAGGGGAACACGTGGCACTTGGAAGGTTGTTGATGCCAGAAACTGTAGAGCCCCAAAGACGGTGTCACAGCCCTGGCTCGGAGAACGCATAGATCTGGGCTCCCTGAAAAATGGCAGCTCTTCTCTCCTTCTCACCCACAACATGGTGAGTGGGTGGGGGCAGTGTGTTTCAGCTCTGTGTTACACCTCTTTCAGTTCTGCCATTCAATGGGTCCGGAGTTCTTGTCGCACATCCGGGAGTAATTGGGTGTACAAACAACTGGAGGGTGAGCAAGGCAGAGAGGAGTTTCATTGAGCAACAATATAGCTCTCAGGAGACCCAAAACGGGTAGCTCCTTTCCATAGGCAGATCATCCCAAAAAGTTGAGGAGGCCCTGGAGTGGGTAGCTCCTCTCTGCAGCTGATTTTCCTGACATCTTTCCAAGTCTGGCTTAATCTGGGATTTTTAATGGGCTCAGAAGAAAGGAAATACCTGCTAATTGGTCCATGAGCAGCCATGGGTGGGCCTGGATAAAGCACCACAAGTTCTTACTCTGGGCCATGGATTTCACTTGGAACTGGTAGCCTGGCCTCCAGGCTTCAGGCTGTCCCAGGCTTGAAAATGGGGCTTCTTTGAGAACCCACCCCTTCCCACCCAGGAGCTTGTCTGCCTCCTCTCCTGATGTGATCAACATGTTGTCCATGGCACCCAGACTGTTTGTCCAAAGAAATGCCAGCAGACTGGCACCAAGCCACCCTCGGCCCCCTTCAGCCTCCCTCCCATGCTCTTTACCACCTAAATTCCAGAGGGGGTCAAGGCGGCAGGGGGCTGGTGTGTCAGTGCTTCCCTAAGCATGGCACACCTGGCTGGGTTATGACAGTGTCTGTGCTCCGCCTCAACTTTGCTCCAGAATCACAGCAGGTACTGGGAGCAGGGAGAGGCCAGGCTGTGGAAAAGGCACTTCTGAGCCTGTGGGGGCAGTGGATCTTCCTGGAACTCCAAGAGCACGGAGATGCCTGAGTCCAGACCCATGGCTGGGCAGCTGCAGCTGTGCCTATGAGTGCAGGGCTCTCACTCTGACAATTTGGTAGGGGGCAGGGCTCCCACTTGTACTCAGCTCTTGCCAGCTCCGCAGAGGAGCCTGGACATGCCTTCCTGACTACAACAGGCATATTCACAGTGACTGCTCCAGACAGGAGTATCTTTTTCCATTCCTTTATTTTCAGTCTATGTGTATGTTTATAGATAGAGTGTGTTTCTTATAGGCAATAGATCATTGAGTCTTGTTTTTCACCCATTCAGCCACTCCATTTTGTTTGATTGGAGAATTTAGTCCATTTACCATTTAATGCTATTATTCATAAGCAGAGACTAACTCCTGCCATTTTATTATTTATTTTCTGGTTATTTTGTGACCTTCTCTTCCTTCTTTCCTTCCTGTCTGTCTTCTTTTTAGTGAAGGTGATTTTCCCTAATAGTATGTTTTAATTTCTTACTTTTTTGTGTGTATCTGTTGCATGTTTTTTGATTTGAGGTTACCATGAGGTTTGCAAATGGAATGTTATAACCCATTATTTTAAACTGATATCACTTTAACACTGATTGCATCAATGATCAAACACACACACTCAATGAAAACCAGTAAAAATTCTACGCTTTAACTGTGTCCCCCAGTGTTTAACTTTTTTGTTTCTCTTTATTTCTTATTGTACTGTCTATGTCTTAAAAAGTTGTGGCAATTATTATTTGAATCGGTTCATTATTTAGTCTTTCTACTTCAGACAAAAGTAGTTCACACGCCACTATTAAAGTGTTATACTAGTCTGGGTTTTCTGTGTGCTTACTGTTGCTAGTGAGTTTTGTACCTTCAGATGATTTCTTCTTGCTCATTAACATCCTTTTCTTTCAGATTGAAGAACTCCCTTTAGTACTTGTAGGAAAGTTCTGGTGTCAATAAAACCATCCCTCAGTTTCTATTTATCTGGGAAGGTCTTTATTTTGCTTTCCTGTTTGAAGGACATTTTCACAGGATATACTATTTTAAGGTAAAAGTTTGTTTCCTTCAACACTTTAAATATGTCATGCGACTCTCTCCTGGCCTGTAAGGTTTCCACTGAAAAAGCTTATGCCAGTCATATTGGAGCTGCATTGTGTTATTTGTTTCTTTTCTCTTGCTGCTTTTAGGATCCTTTATTTATCCTTCATATTTGGAAATTTGAATGTCAAATGCCTTGAGGTAGTATTTTTTGGGTTAAATCTGCTTAGTGTTCTATGATGTTCTTGTACTTGAGTGTTGATATCATTGTCCAGGTTGGGAAGTTGTCTGATATTATTCTTTTGAATAAACTTTCTACCCCTGTCTCTTTCTCCACCTCCTTCTTAAGATGAATAACTCTTAGATTTGACCTTCTGATGCTATTTTCTAGATCTTGTAAGCATACTTCATTTTATATTTTTTTTATTTTGTCTCTTCTGACTATGCATTTTCAAATAGTCCTTCTTTAATTTCACTAATTCTTTCTTCTGCTTGATCAATTTTGCTATTAAGAGACTCTGATGCATTCTTCAGAATGTTAATTGAATTTCTCAACTCTAGAATTTCTGCTTGATTTTTATTTCAATCTATTTGTTAAATTTATTTGATAGGATTCTTAATTCCTTCTCTGTGTTATCTTGAATTTCTTTGAATTTCCTCAGCACATCTATTTTGAATTCTCTGTCTGAAAGATCATATGTCTGTTTCTACAGGATTGGTCCCTGGTGCCTTTAGTTCATTTGGTGAGGACATTTACTGAGTGCTGTTCATGCTTATAGATTTCCTTCAGTGTCTGGGCCTTGAAGAGACACGTATGTTTTGTAGCCTGGGCTTGTTTGGGGTTGTCCTTCTTGGAAAGGCGTTCCAAGTATTCAAAGGAACTTGGTCCCTAAGCCCAATAATGCCGTGGTTTTTGCAGACTCATAGAAGTACTGCCTTGGTGGTTTGGGATAAGACTTGGAACAATTCTCTGAATTACCAGACAGAGATGCTTTTCCTCTCTCTCTCTCTCTCTGAGTGAGTGTGTGTGTGTGTGTGTGTGTGTGTGTGTGTGTGTGTGTG